>NW_015660026.1:72634-75194 GCF_001515625.1 Sinocyclocheilus rhinocerous | reverse complement strand
CACACACACACAGACACACACACACACACACACACACACACACACACACACACACACACACACACACACACACACTCACTCACTCACTCACTCACTCACTCACTCACTCACTCACTCCGTGGAGTTGTTTGCAAAGTCCTGGTGATACAAATTAACACCTAATAAACTCATAACTGATGTTTTAAATATTTCAGCAAATTTAAACATTTTAATAATTCAGCACATGTGGTCTTTTTAATATTTAAATATATTTACTTATATGAATAATTTAGTAGCTCCACACTAAGCCAAACACTGGACGACATGAACCGGAGTAATGGATTAGTGGAAATTCACAGAAGCTCATTCTGGACAGATGTGACATAGGCCATAATTCATTTATCAAAGCATAAGGAGTAAACTGGAAAAACCTTTTAGACATGCTTGCTAAGACAAATCACTATTATTATTGCTCATATGTTGGGTTAGATGGTTTGCAAAACTCATTTCATTTGCGCTACGAACATGAATGATACATCAGATTATGTGGATTAATGAGGAAATGTGTGCTAAAAAAGTCTTTGATGGAAGATAAAAAAGGGGAAAAAACCCATAGATGAAAGACAGACATCACAAACACAATAACAGACAACTAGAGGTGGGAAAACACCCATAACAACCTAGCAACCAACAAGCAATACCCTAGCAACCACCCAGCACACCTTAACAACACTCTAAAAATGTTGTAAATAACTTAGCAACTGCAGAAATGTCCAGCTCACATTTTCTTCAGAAAAAAATATATTTAAAATAAAGGAATATATATATATACTTTTTATAATTTATTTATATATAATTTTTATTTATTTTAAATGTATTTCTTTTAAATAAGTTATGTTATATGAGTAATGTTTTAAGATGCTTGTTTTACTTGATATAAAATATGATGATAATAATAAACTTATAAAATACAAAATGTTAATTACTTAATTATATTTAATGCTAATAATTAAATAAAATAGCAACACTTATAAAACTCACATTAGCAGTGTTTAATTTTTTGTCAGAACTTTGTGACTTTCGTGTGAAATTACAAAAGATAAATTAACAATTGTCCATCGATTAAAATATCTTGTCATAACACAATAGTGTTTTCCCCTCTATAAACACCAAACAATTCATGTATCCAAATGGCAGGAAGTTGCGAGAACACCTAGTTTCTTCTGCTAGGCATTACAGACCTCTCTGTCTTTGTTGACTCAGACTTTCTGAGAGGGCCAGTCTTGGGGTCCACACTGATGGATGTGATTTTTGGTGTTATTAGAGGCAGAAGCAGAGGGCTCGTGGAGGAGGATCAGATCTCTGTGGAGTTACTGGCTGGTATAAGGCTGTTCATCATGAAGGATTTGGATCTGAAGAGAGCAAATACTCCGTTCAGACCTCTGGACGGGAAACGGGAATGACAGAAACACACGCATTAGCTTCTGCGAGCGGCCTCTCTCTGTATATGTTCTCATATTTTTGGGATTTGTATTATTACCAGTGGCTTTTTGCTGAATAGTCGAAGGGTTTAAAAAAAACAATATAGCTATATAATTATCAACATTAAATGAAAAGCATTAACGTGAATGCCAAATCACCAAAACCTTCGGTTCATCCAGGCTCGGGTTCTGGTGGTTTCAAGAGTGCGTAAGCTGTACTGAGTGTATCTTTGACTCGACCAAATGAGGAACTGAACCAAAACCGCAGAAAAGAGCCGAGACCTCAGCTTGCTTTGTCCAAACATCAGAGATTCAGTGTGTTATTATTACAAGGCAGCAAAGCTCAGAATAATCAGTTCATGTTTAGTCTTCTTCTGTGAGAGACCTGGATTTGAACATTGTCGAAATGTTTTGCAACTTTGAGAGTTTGCAGGAACTTCTCGAAGCAAAACATTTAGGATTCCTATCATATGAAGGCCAAGGCTTGTTCTTTTTGTGACAATGATCATCAGTTCCGATAACAATCATGTCAACAAATGCTTGTGTGTTGCCATGGTCCTCCCATAAGTACTGTGGTCTAGACTACTACGCTTGTAAAAGAAATTCCCATATAAAAGTCCCTGCGCTTTACAGTGAAGTTGATTTACATTTTTATATAGTGTGTGGAATGCTCATGTTAACATCCAAAGTAAGTAGGAAGAAGGACTTTACGGCTAAAGCCTGTGCTGTGTCATTCTGAGGTAAAACACTGAGCCATTTATACAGCCAGATAATATGGAAACTAATCTTGCTTATTTTCATGCTCATAAAAGTGCTATTTGACTAGTAAAATGAGTAAACTAGTAAAACTTGGTAAAAAAAATATATAATTAATGAATGAATAAATCTGAATATTTGCATTAAAGGGAAACATTTCTTAAAACCAAAAATTGTTGTGGCCTAGTAGTTGGCGCACATGATTTGATGTGAGCAACATCTTTCATTTTTGCTTCTCTTCCTGCTCTGCCTTTTCTGTCCTTTCTCAGCCATGGTCATAAAAAGAATGTCAAAAATGGTAAAAAAATAAATAAAAATAATATATATATATATATATATATATA
>NW_015660026.1:67559-72624 GCF_001515625.1 Sinocyclocheilus rhinocerous | reverse complement strand
GTATGTATGTATGTATGTATATGTGTATATATATATATATATATATATATATAATACAATTATAATAAATAAAATACAAAAAAGAAAAACTAATAATAATAATAAATAGAATCATGTGACCAAAAGTGGACATACTCAGTTAAGAAAGATCAGACAGACAGATTTCCGCCAGAAATTGAAACTACATTTTGTTGGCATACATCTAGATACCTGAAATACCTGCAAACGGCTGAGGTGTCAAAGTTTGAGGTGTTTCTTACCTTCAGTGAGTCAAAGCACGCGATGACTCTCCCGTTCTCCACCTGGCAGCTCTTGGCGGGATGTGCAAACTTGCACTCAGCATCAGAGCGAGTGCACGTTCCACGCTGAAACTCCCGACACACCTCCAGCGTCAGCCATTTCGTGTCCCGCATGTGAGCCATGTTCATCGCCATCTCAACACGCTTTAGCGGCAAGCAAACTTCAATTCCTTAATATCCCAAAGTGCTTTGGGTGTGCTTGTGTTTGTCCTTTTAAGAATGTTCCTCTCCTTCTTAGATCATTAAGCTCCTCTTTCCTTGTGGATGCACACCAGGCCAAAGCAAAAAGGACAAAACAATGTTGCTGCTAGGAAAAAGAGAACTGCAGTAATGGATCCCAAAGCAAAAATCCTTGAATCTGATTGGCTGATTCAATAGTGCCCACTTCAGCTCTGTGTGTTTGTGTAGGGGTCGTTCGGGGTCACAGGGATTGTGGGGTTGTGCGGGCAGTCCTTTCACTGATGTGGGCAGCAAGCAGGCAGGAAAGCTGAGGCTGGTACTATAAGCAGGTCCAAGCAGCGGCAGACGCAAGAGAGGGCACGATACTCAGTACCCACCTGCAACACACAAAACCACAGAACAGCTTAGAAAGACCTTCTTAAAGGACTCTTCAGCAAACGAGTCTGTGATTAGATCCTTTCACAGCACCTTTAACTCTTCACAAAAACTGAACAGAACTGAATTAGAGGTGTTTTTGACTACCTGAAATAAAAAAGAAAAGAACTCTTTTGGACAAGAGTTGGACTTGCAAACACAAACATTTACCTTGCAGACAGTTTGTATAGAGAGAGAGAGAGAGAGAGAGAGAGAGAGAGAGTGTGTGTGTGTGTGTGGGTGGGTGTGTGTGAATGTATGCACTAGTCAACATTTGAAGTGGATCAAAGTTGTCCTAAAAACTAAAACCAAAATGTGTTCTTGTCTTAGGACAACTTTGATGAACTTTTTTGATCCACTTCAAATGTTGACTACTGTATATATACATGCATATATACACACACAATATATATATATATATATATATATAGTTATTTTAATTAATTAAATAATTGATTGACTCAAGTTTTTATATTACTATCTCTAAAAATTATAAAATAAACCACCTAATAAAGTTACACATTAAACATATAAATACAAATACATATCTAATGAATTTAGGAAAAGGTGCAAAGAAGAATTTTCCTGGTTTTAAATCTTTTATAAATTTAAGGTTAAAAAGTCTGGGTACTGAAATTATGGCAAAATTAAATTTTAAACTATGAAAAAAGCAAAAAATAATAAACTTAAACTGAAAAAGCAAATAAAGCTAAAAAAAATAAAAAAAAATAAATAAAGCTAATATAATTTATCCTTTAAATGTATCCTTTAAAACTAGAAAGATTGCATTTTTTAATCATCTTATGGGACAGAAAAGTTCCCCTAACTGAAGAATCATCCATATATTGTATAATTCTTAATATTTCTTTTAAAATAGCATGTGGAATGGAATGCATTCTGCAACAATAAGCAGTTCAAACTATATCATGCCACATTATCAGCACATGAACTCATCATGAGGCTATCACATGACATCTGTTTACTTCAGCTAGCAATGTCTGGTGGTTATCCTCTCAGAAATAAACATATTTTGCATTTTGGATCCAGTTTCATGTAAAAACTGATTAAGTTGGGTACATCACAATATGAGACTCAATATTCAATGCACATTATACTGCATACTGCATATTTTGGCAGATGAAGTAGATTATCCAAGTACTCCATGCATACAGAAAATGCGCAATTCACTGGAATTGTACTAATCTTGCATACTATTTAGGCCAGACAGCATGAGTAAAATTGGAACGCAGCCCATCCTCCACTTTATCTCTCTATGTCACTCGCCCTCGCTCTGTTTCTCACTCATTCTCTATTAGACTCTGACCAGCTGAATAAATCCTTCACACTCCTAAAAATGCCAGAAATGCACTGAAGTCTGTAGAATACTGTCGATCCGAGCAAATAAAACATTGTCACACACATTCCTGGCCTAACACACACCTCACTGACACACACACTGGGCTCTTTCTTACATAAACAAACACACACAAAGCAGCCCTTCACAATCTGAAGTTTCAGTCCAGGTTGAGAAAAACCAATCCAAATAGCACATCACAGCTGAAGCTAAGAGCTGTGACGTATAGTTTAACAGAGACTGAGAAGGTGGAAAGTGAACGGCGAGGTCATTTCCTGTTTCTCTGAAGTATTGCATGACTCGCGGTGAGCCAATCATAGGAAGAGATAAAGCAATTTTCTCGGCCACATGCCAGTTAAGAGCAGCAGCCCAGTTTGAGAGAGAGTGAGAGAAAACACCTTTACAAAAACAAATCACCATAACTTATATGACATAGTTACTCCAGTTATTGTTATTAAAACTGTGCTAGCTTGGTATTAGCCACCAGTTACATTTAAAAAAGAAAAGAAATTGACAGAAATGACAAAGTTTCTTACACAATGAGGCATATCTAGAGACCAGAATATCACTGAGACTTGAAAGTGGCCTCTTTTGAATTGGGACAGTAAGAAACCACCATAAAAAGTAACCAAAATACCCTAGTAACCATCCACTACAAACTGCTAAAAACCAGTCTGAACTTCTTAGCAACAAGGTCTGCATATGCGAGCAACACTAACCATATACAGAAAATAAATAAAAAATAATAAAAAAAAATATTAGTATTTTTCATAAAAAATTTACAATTAAAATTCATAATTATATAAAATAAATAAATAAATACATGCTAAAACCAATAATAAAAAAAATAGAATTATATTTATTTTTTTATTTTTTTATTTAGGATATATTACAGAATTACAAATATTTATAATTAAGAAAATATATATATTAAATATTTAATATATTTATAATAAAAATATATTAAAATAAATAAATAATAAAATCAAATATATAATTAGAATTAAATAGTTTCTAATAACTATTCACTATTTAATTCAATAATTTATTCTAATAATTGAAATAGTTTAAAATAAATAAATAATATATACATGTTAAAACAAATAATAAATTCAATGAAATATAAATATTTATTATTCTATTTATTAGATTATTTTTAAACATGTATTTATTTATAATATATTAAAAATAAATAAATAAATACAATTAAATATATAATTATAACTCAATAGTTTACAATAAATGTTAAAAACAAACAAACAAACAAACTTGGTTCTTAAGCAGAAATATGGTTATCATGAAGTTATGGGACAGAAAACTATCTGAAGTTATCGGGAAGTACACTATAAAAGAAAAACACACGCATGTGTACACACAAAGAGCTTTAAAAGTAGGGCTGAACGATTAATTGTATTTGCGATAATATCACGATATGAAAAAATGTGATTTTTCAACCGCAGAGGCTGCGATTACACTGTCACGTGACACGCGAGAGTAAAGAGGTGTGTTCGACTTGAAGATCGATCAGTGTATATGACATCAAAGTACGGCGAGAGAAAGCCTACGTGTCTACACTGGATGCGGTGCGGCGCGACAAATCCCCGACAGTAAACTGCTGCTGCATTCTATTTATGACGTACTGACAAAAATTTTAAATGATTTTCAACGGTCGCTTTGTCACGTCCAGTGTTGACTTTAGATGATGTTGCGGCGCGACACGACAACTGTCGCGTCCGGTGTAGACACGGTGTAAGGAGACGTCCGCTCTCTTATAGCTCTCGCGGTACTTTGATGTAGGGGTCGACCGATTATCAGCACTGATATTAAGCATTTTTATGATTATCGGTATTGGTCATTTTCAAAACCAATTTGCCGATAAAATAATTTCATTTTGAAACACGCTATTTGGCTACTCACCACTCTGTGGCCTAGCGCAATCTCCGCCCACCGCTCATCTGATTTGTTGAGAGTCACGAGTCCGACCAATCAAGTGGAAGGCTAAAGGCACTGAAAGTTTTGCACTCTCACACCAAAAGCGCTTGCTAACTGGAGCTGCTTCAGTGATCACGCATCAGTTGTCTCTCTAAGGCAGCAGCAGACGTTGCTGAAGTTGCAATAAATCACAATCCACTACACTGAAGTTGCAAAACACCTCAATATTATCTATTTATGGTTTCTGCGATGGGGAAAACGCGGATGGAATAGCGGAATGGAATTTACTGTATAACGCGGAATGTCACGGAATTTGGATGAATTAATCATAAGTAGGTCAGTACACTTAAATCCACTCGCGTTATGGACTAGTATCTGTAAATATTAAGCCGCAAAAAGACTATTTAAATATGAATCCTGCATGTTCTACATGTCTCTGTATATGTGAATGGCACAGACGCGCGGTTTTGTTTACTACACACATACTGAAGTGTGTGATGCTCGCGGTATTTTCAGCATCTGCCGTCTCACTAAATGAGGACATAAATACATGAACAACATCCCCAGAACTACTTTGAGAGTTACTTCATGAGCATTTGACCGTTTAATTTGAGTAAAACTATCGTCATATCATTATACATAGGCTACAGAAACTTAAAAGGTCCTCATGGCAACCCGTCAAAACAAAAGTTTGGTTTAGCTACTACTACTACAACAATTATTACAACTTTTGTTTAAAAGAATAATCACACAATACGCTATTTCTTCCATGTTTTAATTTTAATAGTCAACCCCTTTGTTTGCCAAAAATTGAGTTTAACTCTCATTTGATTAAAAGATCAATTAAATTAATGTTTTATGCCTTCATTTGCACTGCACTGTAAAT
>NW_015660026.1:66384-67254 GCF_001515625.1 Sinocyclocheilus rhinocerous | reverse complement strand
TATGGACTAGTATCTGTAAATATTAAGCCGCAAAAAGACTATTTAAATATGAATCCTGCATGTTCTGTGTGTCTCTGTATATGTGACGCGCGGTTTTGTTTACTACACACATACTGAAGTGTGTGATGCTCGCGGTATTTTCAGCATCTGCCGTCTCACTAAATGAGGACATAAATACATGAACAATATCTCCAGAACTGCTCTGAGAGTTACTTCATGAGCATTTGACCGTTTAATTTGAGTAAAACTATCGTCATATCATTATACATAGGCTACAGAAACTTAAAAGGTCCTCATGGCAACCCGTCAAAACAAAAGTTTGGTTTAGCTACTACTACTACAACAATTATTACAACTATTGTTTAAAAGAATAATCACACAATACGCTATTTCTTCCATGTATTAATTTTAATAGTAAACCCCTTTGTTTGACAAAAATAGAGTTTAACTCTCATTTGATTAAAAGATAAATTAAATTAATGTTTTATGCCTTCATTTGCACTGCACTGTAAATTAAAACTAATGGAAATTACTAGTGCTGTGTTCGATACATCGATACGACGATGTATCGTCACAGAGATTTGACGATACGGGTATCGATACAGCTGTCTTAGTATCGATATTGCGGCACGTGTCGTGCGCTGCAGTGGACCGCGCTTAATTTGAATACAAGAACACCGTTTAAAACGGAGTAGAAAAGTGCAAGGTTTCTAAAAAATAATGAATAGAGCATAATATAGCCTATATGCTACAACAAGGTTTAAACTGGCTGCAGAGGAACACAACCGGGGTTACCTGATATGAAGAGACGTAATCCCCGAAACAGAGCTTCACACTTGCGCAATACGGAAATATCTGCTAAGTGTGTTA
>NW_015660026.1:63571-64259 GCF_001515625.1 Sinocyclocheilus rhinocerous | reverse complement strand
TTGTTTAAAAGAATAATCACACAATACGCTATTTCTTCCATGTATTAATTTTAATAGTAAACCCCTTTGTTTGACAAAAATAGAGTTTAACTCTCATTTGATTAAAAGATAAATTAAATTAATGTTTTATGCCTTCATTTGCACTGCACTGTAAATTAAAACTAATGGAAATTACTAGTGCTGTGTTCGATACATCGATACGACGATGTATCGTCACAGAGATTTGACGATACGGGTATCGATACAGCTGTCTTAGTATCGATATTGCGGCACGTGTCGTGCGCTGCAGTGGACCGCGCTTAATTTGAATACAAGAACACCGTTTAAAACGGAGTAGAAAAGTGCAAGGTTTCTAAAAAATAATGAATAGAGCATAATATAGCCTATATGCTACAACAAGGTTTAAACTGGCTGCAGAGGAACACAACCGGGGTTACCTGATATGAAGAGACGTAATCCCCGAAACAGAGCTTCACACTTGCGCAATACGGAAATATCTGCTAAGTGTGTTAATTATCTTTGTCAACCTGGCAACCATGTGCACGCGCTCTCTCTCCACTGTGGATAAACGCGCTTGCTTTCTGAAAACACCGGTTAGCTTGCGGTTTAGCGACCTCCACTTCAATATTCTTTTATCGAAAAAGTGTGATTTATCAAGTGTTCATTTATGAGAGAGAGAGAGAGAGAG
>NW_015660026.1:62472-63531 GCF_001515625.1 Sinocyclocheilus rhinocerous | reverse complement strand
ACTAGTGCTGTGTTCGATACATCGATACGACGATGTATCGTCACAGAGATTTGACGATACGGGTATCGATACAGCTGTCTTAGTATCGATATTGCGGCACGTGTCGTGCGCTGCAGTGGACCGCGCTTAATTTGAATACAAGAACACCGTTTAAAACGGAGTAGAAAAGTGCAAGGTTTCTAAAAAATAATGAATAGAGCATAATATAGCCTATATGCTACAACAAGGTTTAAACTGGCTGCAGAGGAACACAACCGGGGTTACCTGATATGAAGAGACGTAATCCCCGAAACAGAGCTTCACACTTGCGCAATACGGAAATATCTGCTAAGTGTGTTAATTATCTTTGTCAACCTGGCAACCATGTGCACGCGCTCTCTCTCCACTGTGGATAAACGCGCTTGCTTTCTGAAAACACCGGTTAGCTTGCGGTTTAGCGACCTCCACTTCAATATTCTTTTATCGAAAAAGTGTGATTTATCAAGTGTTCATTTATGAGAGAGAGAGAGAGAGAGAGGATGTGTATGTATGAATTACCACCGTTTTGCCGTGCTTCTCTATTAAAAGTGAAGCTGTGGCTTTAATTGCTTTAGAAACGATGATGTAACCAGCTCTTTGTTGAGAAAGATAATGCAGCTCTTCAGCGTTTAAGCTATTTTATTGATAAAATTGCGGGGCAGCGCTAAGAAGTTTGTCTAAACGCGAAAAAGAATGTCTGTGCACGCGCAGCGTCATCTAGTGAATAAACGTGTGTGTGTGTGAGGTACAGTGAAGACAGCACATTAGTTTAGAACTCTTCTAATTTTTATTTTTATTTCATAAACGTAGAGAGTGTGCTGCTTTGTGCAATGATAACCTACCAGAAATGTTAAAGGGGTCATATGATGCGATTTCAAGTTTTCCTTTCTCTTTGGAGTGTTACAAGCTGATTGTGCATACATAAGATCCCTGAAGTTGCAAAGACTAAAGTCTCAAAACCAAAGAGATATTCTTTATCAAAGTTAAGACTCTGCCACGCCCCCCTAAAACGGCTCGTTCTAACACACCCCACATATCTAC
>NW_015660026.1:59702-59973 GCF_001515625.1 Sinocyclocheilus rhinocerous | reverse complement strand
ATGTATCGTATGTATCGTATTGTGGCCTCTGTATCGTGATACGTATCGTAACGTGACTTTGCTGGTGATAAGAAATTACTGAAATTACTGTCACATAGGCCAAGATTAAGATACTGTCACGCAGGCTAAGATTAGGATGACAAAAATTGAGACATTTCAATATGCTTTTGAACCAAGTTTGCCTAAAATAGGCTATTAGTGTTATAATTTCATTAAAATAGTTGCAGTCTTCTTAACAACTTCTACAATATAGCTATGAAGACAATTAAAT
>NW_015660026.1:50022-59514 GCF_001515625.1 Sinocyclocheilus rhinocerous | reverse complement strand
TTCATCATGAAGCATACAGTGGCCCCGCGTTTAACTCTCTCTTTATATTATTCTTATTGTAGATGGTTGCATGGAAGACACAAGTAAAGTGCAACCAACACCAGGGAAGGCAGTTTTTGTCAGAGCCCTTGTTATTCTTAATTTTGACATTAATTTTCATTTATACACCAGACATATATATCGGTTCAAAATACCGGTTATCGGTCTACTTGGTCTGTAATAATCGGTATCGGCCCTGAAAAACTGCATGCATCACCTAATTTCATCGTAACATATAGGCCTGGCCTACAGAAAAGAACATTTATGTTTAATCTATCTAACATTGTGTTGGTCATACTATACAATGATTTATTGCTTGTCTTTGTTGAATAATATAGAACATAAAGAGCTTTAAAAAATAATTGCATATTAAATCGCAATCGCAATATTGGTAAAAAAAATCGCAATTAAATTATTTTCCAAAATCGTTCAGCCCTATTTAAAAGACACAAATGTCCACAAAACACACATATACACACACACAAAGCACAGCCCTGTTTATGGAATTACATATTTTAATCCGATAAGACTGGATCCTGGGAATGCTGAATACTCCAAAAAGGCTAAATGATTTTGTGAAATGAAAAGAAAGTGATTGCTCTGGATAATATGGCCTTGCAGCGTGATTCTGATCTCGCATTAAACAGGCTCATGCCTGCACTATCTGTGTTTACTGAGAAGAGGAATAATCACCGTGACAATTAAAGGAAATTCATGCTCAGACTTGGATTCTACTTTAAGATCCTCGTTTTCACTTGAACATGATGCTGTTTCTTTGGTTCCTCTTTTTTCAGTTAAATGATTTGGCTATTATGTCGCTGTATATCTCCCACGATCCTTAGCAGTGGAATAACAATTCTTAGAAGTTGCTGCAAGGTCAAACAAGGAGAGAAAATAAGACCGATAGCGAGGGAGAGAGAGAATGATCTGGAAGTGTGCCAATCAAAGTCCATTAAAAAGTCAAACATTTTTGCCACTGGGAGGAGAACTGGATGTTATGTTCTCTTTTCAGAAATGGAAACTATTTCAATGATTCACATGAATGAGATATTAAGTGTTTCAATGTTTTTGCACTTTGGCTTATGGCTTTATTTACGTCTGTACTGATCTCTAATATGCTCCTGCCAGTGAGAAATGCTTGATTGAACATTTGATTTCCTGTGGCTCTGTTTGTAATTCGACAGCCGTGCAATATTAAAGACCAGCTTTTTAAATGGAGGAATTATAATGAAAGGTTAAAATCAGTCTGAGTTTAGTCTGTGTCTACGAAACAGAAAACAAACTCTCCCTGCATAGAGCTTTGACACTTCAAATATGCAGAGTATTAATATTAAAAAAGCAGTGTTTGATGGAGATTTTAAATCACATCTGTAAACAAACTAGCTACATCCTAAGAATAATGGGAAATTGTTACCATTTAAGGCTGCAAAAGTGTCATTAACAACACTTTTATAAATAGAAGGATACAGAACTGCAAAACTAACCAAGAAGTATATTTACAGTATGATGTCATAGAACTTTTATAAGTTCCAAAAATAACTTTATGCAGTTTGTTATACATCATATATAGGCTAAAGCTTTTGTTGCTTTAAAGAACCCAATCCGCTGATCTTCAGCTTCTTCAAATCTCTAAAGAACCTTATAGCAAGAACCATATAGCAACCCAAGAACCTTATAATCCAACCTTGTAAGAACCCAAAAATGAAGGTTATATGACGCGCATCACCATTATTTTTATGATCAAACCATAGCACTAAACTTTCATGAACAAATCTGCCAATTTATTTCAGAAAAATCCTTAACCATAACCTTATAAGTACATTTTGAAGAATGTGGGTTACCAAGTTGATGGTAGCCATTGACTTCCATAGTATTTTTTTTCCCCCCCATATTATGGAAGTCAATGGCTACCGTCAACTGTTTGGTTACCCACATTCTTCAAAATATCTTTTTTGTGCTCAGCAGAAGAAAGAAACTCAGGTTTGGAACGACATGAGTGAGAGTAATTGATAAAAGGATTTTCATTTTTGGGTGAACTATCCCTTTAAGGCATATCTTGACAATTTAACTTATCAGACAGTCGGAGGCAAAGAATGGATTTTATGATGTCAATATGCAATTCAAAATGCTTCTGATCTGGAATCAGGCACCATGTGGATGCTCTAAAATGCTGATTACAATTTTCTCCAAGTTCAGCTGAACCCAAATCAGCGGATTTTTTCCAGCATTAATGCATAAAGGGACTGGCCTGAATCTGGGTGGAGTGCTTGATCAGAAAGGTGTGCGGGCAGCGGAGATGGTTATCTAAACCACAGCCTTCCATCGTTTGACTCAGATGTGTGTAGGTGATGATTGCCATGTTGGAAAGGGTTGAAAAATAGTATCATCGCCATGGTTACACAGAACAAAGCTTCAAGCAAAAGCCCTTCTACCCAGTAACTCAGAAACATTCACAGCTCTAAACGTTCTACAAAGCTGCGTGAATTGGAGAGGTCAAATGTTAATGATTTTTTAACATACCATTTATTACCTATTCAAATGATAATAGTTAGCAATTCAGTTTGATAAGAGTTAGGAATTTATCAAAACAATATGTAATTTTTTGTAATGACGCCCTCTAGTTGTTGAACGCACAAACAAATCTTGATACGTCCAACACGCGGCCGCCATCAGACATATTTTTATTAGTGGCATTAAAGACAACAGGCACATTTGCATGCAAAAACACCCCAAATAAAATGTGAAGACGACAAAAATGCAAGAAAAATCGAGGATAAGACGTGTTCGCGAGGAGATGATGAACAACCAGATGTGCTATTACGATACCTAACGCAGGTGCAACACATTTATCATCTCAACAGTTGATTAACAGCTAGCAAACCAACAATTAATTTACAAGAATCTTTTTACATCAACTTTACAATCCATGATAATTCACAGTTTACATCGCTAATGGAAAATTCAGCGATTTAGAGCTAGTCTAAACAGAATCGGATTCAAAATATAGTGAAGTGTGCTTGCATGTGCTTATTTTCGCAACACTTTCACTTTCTCAACTACAGCACACCATCGTCAAAACCCAAAGACTTGGCGCCAGACCACCCTGACAGAACGTTTATTTATTTTTCTTCCCCCCCCACCCCTACAAAAAATGGTATCTTCAAACAACTGAAACAATTGCTTTAATCATACGCCACCAATCAGCATTGACTTCTCAGCGACGGCATTCGTTTCTAAATACTCTGCAGCACGGTGAAACAATAACCCGCGCAAGTGCACTAAAAGTCAGCATAACCTGTTCTTAAGCAATCCTTCCTTACATGTTTCCGTTTCAGTGCAGCCGACGAGCAGACCTGTGAGAGCTCCAATCCATATGTTTCTCTCTGCAGTGAGAGCGTGTTCAGCGTTTACTTACATGACTGCACGGAAGAGTGACGCACTCAGACAGAAGTGAAAACCTGCGTCAACATCTCTCTCCCATCTCTTTTCCCTCTCGCAGACAGTTACGCTCTCGCACACACGCCCCTGTGCAGTCCCAGGGTGCCTGACTGGGTCCTACCGCTCTGAAATCTAGCACGAGCCATATTAGGAAACAGCAGTTAAACATGTCACACGTAATTTACATGCAGGGGGAGTGGAGAGCGCGGCTCTGTCATAAGAGGAAAAAAAAAGAGAGAGAGAAAAAAAATCCCTGCACACGCTGGTACGCGCATAAAACAAACAGAAGGGAAGTGAGACCCGAGAGGGGGGTTTCAAAAAGGAGAAGTGCTCTCAGGTTCAACAGTTAACCAATCGCACGCTCGCCACTGTCTAAACAAGTAGCCGGTCGCACAGGGGTGGGGGGAGTTTCCTGCCAAACGCACACGCAGCAGCGCAACTTTTTTGAACGCAGCTGAGATTCCCCCCGTCGTGCTGTACTGTTTGCGATCGCCTAGACATAACAAACTGCAGTTCACCACAAAGGCACCCTATAAAGTCAAAAACAGCCCACACACACTGAACAACCCCCAATCCCACACATACGGAGCATGCAAAAGTGGTGCAATGCTGTTAGAACTGCAAAAGACAGACTGACAGGAGAGACAGTACAGAAAAGCAGTTCTTACCTCTCACATCATGATTAGTATTGAGCGCGCGTATGTGTGTGGGAGATCAGACACGGGTGGCAGGCCGCGACAGCAGAGCCTCAGGCACCGGGTGGACCATTCTCAGAGAGGAGGAGAAAGAGAGAGAGACAGAGCGCTTAGGCTGCGCGTGTGGCTGCTGGTAGCGCCACTGTGTGTGTGTGTGTGTGTGTGTGAGCCGAGAGCCTGCGAGAAACAGCAGCACTGCGCTGAGCGCCAATCACGCTGGCTGGAACCGCCCACTGACACGACCAGGAAGTGCTGCCGCCACTGCTGCTGCTGCTCTGTGAGTATCTCAGCGAAAAGAGGAGAGCATGAGAAGGGGAGGGGACAAAAGGAAGGAAAGAAAACGAGTGTGCTTATGAGATTACATCGTGCTTTCCCAGGAGTCTGTCTGAGTTGGGCACCAGACTGCAGTGGGACACACGCGCACACACACAGCTGCACACCTGGTGCATTGTGCGGCAACCTTATCTGCTGCTGGGAAAGGCAGGATTTGGTCTTAATTCGACTTTGAATCATCAATATCTGGGTTATGGCCATTTCGGGAGGGAAATATATCATCGAATGAAGCCTTTTCCCAATAATCCACTTTGAAAAGTGTGATACATTTACACCATGAGCTATTTATTAAATGACATGAAGGAGAACTGGGTTGTGTTCATTTATCTCACCGATGTTAATACTAACAAACTCCCACATGGCCGGGAATTTAGAGTCACTTTAAACTTCACAATACTTTCCTGGACGGCAATAAAGCCTTGAAACTGGGACATTAATTCATTATCTTCTAAAAAAAATGCTTTATTGCATTATTTGCATACTTGAGCCTCGCCCAGCAATGACTGCGGTTATGACTCTATCCGACTGCTGGAAAAATGACATGCAACTCAGGATGGAATAATCATAATAATAAAAGACATTTAGAGCTTTTTCTGCAAAAGTCAATAGAAAAAGGAACTCATAACTCTGCTGTTGTTCACACACCCTTCGACACAAGGAATTTTGTTTTGGAGAGAATTGTTTAGAGATTCACTCAAGCTCAAGTGTGTGTGGGGTCAGAAGAGCTGTCGTAGTGATGGGCACTTTTAAGTCTACAGCTTGAGGGCCTAAAATGTCAACAGCATGTGCATAAGAGGAAACTGCTAATAAGAGTTACAAACCAGTGTTATTTTAGTATTATTTATATAGTATTTATTAATATTTTCAATAAGCTTTTGTTTTTATATTTTGGGTTTTCATTTTAAATTTTAGTTTAGGTTTTAGTAATTTTATGTGCTTTTGTGATTTCGTTTTTTTAAATTTAGTTAATTTAATTTTAATTAATTAATTTAATTGAACTAATAATTAATTAATTAAAATAATTAATAAATTTTTTTTCCAGTTTTAGTCATTTTAGTACCTCAACCTAAACTTATTTCAGTTAGTGGCCAATACAACAATTTTTTTTTTTTTAGGTTTTCTAATATTTTTCTAATGTTTTGTCTTATATTTATATTTTATTTCAGCTTTATTTCTGGCTAAAAAACATCAATTTTAAAAAGGAAGAGATCATTTGGAATGACCAACCACAAATTGTTTTATTTTTAAAGGGATAGTTCACCCAAAAATGAAAATTCTGTCATTAATTACTCACCCTCATGTCGTTCCAAACCCGTAAGACCTTCATTCATCTTCGGAACACAAATTAAGATATTTTTGATGAATTCTGAGAGCTCTCTGACCCTCCCATAGACAGCAATGTAATTACCACGATCAAGGTCCAGAAATGTAGCAAGGACATCGGTAAAATAATCCATGTGACATCAGGGGTTCAACTGTAATTTTACGAAGCTACGAGAATATTTTTTGTGCGCAAAGAAAATAAAAACAATGACTTTATTCAACAATTTGTCTCCTCCGCGTCACCCTGGCGCCATTTTGGAGAGTATCCAGTATCCGATGTCACATGGATTATTTTACAGATGTCCTCGCTACGTTTCTGGACGTTGATGGTGTTAATTACATTGCTGTCTATGGGAGGGTCAGAGAGCTCTCAGAATTTATCAAAAATAACTTAATTTGTGTTCCGAAGATGAATGGAGGTCGTACTGGTTTGGAACGACATGAGGGTGAGTAATTAATGACAGAATTTTCATTTTTGGGTGAACTATCCCTTTAAGCACATTTATTTCAGAATGCAAAACTTATAACTTTCTGGGTCAATTTATCTGAAAAAAAGTTGATAATAGTTTATCTGTAATGGCTGATATACTGGTGTGGCAAAAAGAAATAAAAAGCGAACTTTTTTTAATTGCAGAGAAACACAATATAACCAAAACATTAGCCAACAAAATTTTTGTAGAGGTAAATCAAATGCATGTCATTCCAAATTATATAATTTGAGTAATTAAAACAGAATACAGAATATACTAAAATACACTAGAATACACAATATAACTAAAACATCTGTTATTTATGCCATTAATAATAACACCTATTATAAATTATGCCTTTTAGCATCTTTGTTTCAGCTTTGTGCTTGTATCTTATGGGTAAATAATAAAACATAACCTTACTTGAATATAAATGGAAATATCTATGGACATCATAAAATGAATTCTTGTTAAAAGTACAACTGTAAAGTTGATTTCCCCATGTCTAGACATCAGGGTGGTTCATGTGGCCATTTAAACACCTAATAAATGCAATTTTAGTCATACACACTAGTGTACTACTTTCCTTTTAATTTAAAACATTCATGTGAACTACAGTAGGCCCGATATCAAAATGTTTAGCCTGATTACGTACTCTTTGGCTGGGATCAGTAAATTTATGATAATTTATGCAGTTGACACCAAGACCAAGGCTACAGTCCAACTCTGGTTTATATTAACAACCACACAAACACACTCATACACACTCTCATTTCACTCTGACTACCTCTTTCCCCATTACCTTCAACTGACCGATTCATTCAGATATTACACATAAGGGAAAATATGTCTTATTCAATAATTCCTGTCTTTTTCCTTTCCGCTCATACTTTCGTGTCCTCATACTTCTAAAAACGTGTTCTGGTATTAAGAGTGATGAAAGTGGCAGAAATAGTCACACGAGAAGAGAAGACGGTCATACTTTCCACTGAAACAACTTTCACTCGCTCTCTAGTTGTATGATAAATGGAAATCTATTAGCAGACTGGCCAAACACTAGCTAAATGTTCAAACTTATTAAAGTTTTTTCCAATAACATAACCATAAACAGTCTAGCATTCAATTTTGTAAAGCTGGGAAGTCTGATTCATTTCAGTGAATTAGTCTGTTCATAGTTAATCATAGTAAATAATGATTTAGTGACCAAGTAAATAATATGCTGATTCATTTTAACCTCTGAATATTTTTTATTTGAAGCAAAATTTTTAGCCGAACGCTCCTTTTCATCGCTATGCTTTCAACTTTGGTTATTTAAATGAGTGTATTTTTCTAATTTTATCAGTTGCATTTATTGTATTATAATTGAGTTAGGTTAAATTAGGTTATATAATTAAGTTCAATTCCTGTCACCAAAAGTTATATGTAAGTAAATGCTGTAATTGCAAAGTTAATCTGATAGATCTGTCTGTAATATTTTTTTTAATGTTTGAAAAAAGTTTCTTATGTTACCAAGGCTGCATTTATTCTTTGATAATGGATTCTTTGATGACTGGAAAGTTCCAAAGAACAACATTTATATAAAATCTTTTGTAACATTATAAATGTCTTTACTGTCACTTTTGATCAATTTAATGCACCCTTGCTGAATAAAAATCTTAATTTCTTTAAAAATTATTTTAAAAAATCTTTTGAACTGTAGTGAATATTAATACAATAATTAATAAATTATAAATTAATACAATATAGTTTTTATAGCTAGCTACTCTTTCAAAAGGGCAGCTTGACTTAACTAAGATATATTATAATTAGCTTGTCGTCTGTTAGTTTCGACAGTTTGACAGTTTCGAAGTACCTTCTGGTGTGCACAAACACACATGTGCATGCCTGCACAACATAACACGTACAGTATGTATTCTATCAATGCATTATAATGGATAGAGAAGTGAGTTAAAGCACAAGCTGACTGGGGTGACTTGATTTATGTCGGTCAGAACTCTTCAGAGTTTTCTTGACCTCTCTGCGCCAAACACACTGACTCACCAAACAGACATCTAGACGCACACATGATCGTCAAACACTCATTCAGATAGAATTTTCTTGCTACAACCACGACGTGCCTCTCTTTCTCAAACCCTCATACCATCTCTCACAGGTCTCTCTTTAATGCTTCACCATTTACAGCTTAAACGTGTCTAAGTGAAAGTTGAAAAGAAAGGAGTGAAAGTGATTGGGTGTGGTGTTTACACAGTTAGTCAAAGTCCCTGGGCTCGGCCATATATAGTTTACAGAAAGAGAGGCTGGGAATGCTGGTGTAAAACAGTCTTACCTAGGCAAATGTTTAACTAACAGCATAAAGTCTGGTCCTCAATGCCCAGTTTAGACTAGAAGAGACTGTCTAACCAACACTAGCATTCAAACTTGGGGTCGGTAATATTTGTAATGTTTTTGAAAGAAGTCTCTTATGCTCACCAAGGCTGCATTTATATGATTAAAAACCCAGTAAACACAGTAATAGTGTGAAATATTATTATAATTTAAAATAACTATTTTCTATTTGAATATATTTTAAAATGTAATTTATTCCTGTGATACAAAACTAAATTTTCTCTCTGTCACATGATCCCTCAGAAATAATTCTAATATGATGATTTTCTGCTCAAGAAACATTTATTATTAAGAATAATGTTGAAAACATTTGTGCTGCTAATATTTTAATGATTGGGCAGGTTATCATTGCACAAATTAACACAATTTCTACATTAAAAAAAAAAAATTAGAAGAGTTTTAAACGAATGTGCTGTCTTCACTGTATCTCACGCACACACGATTTTAGTCACTCACACAGATCACGTTGCACGCGCGCACACACAAACTTTTTAGCGCTGCCCCGCAATTTTATCAATAAAATAGCTTAATCGCTCAAGAGTTACATTATCTTTCTCAACAAGGAGCTGGTAACATCATCATATCTAAAGGAATTAAAGCCACAGCTTCAATGTTAATAGAGAAACGCGGCAAAACGGTGGTAATTCATACATACACTGCCTCTCTCTCTCTCTCTCTCTCTCTCGTGTAAATAAACACTTGACGAATTACACTTTTCTGATAATAGAATATTGAAGTGGAGATAGCTAAACTGCAAGCTTACCGGTGTTTTCAGAAAGCAAGCGCATTTATCCACAGTGGAGAGAGAG
>NW_015660026.1:39660-49022 GCF_001515625.1 Sinocyclocheilus rhinocerous | reverse complement strand
CACACAGATCACGTTGCGGCCGCACTCAGACATTCAGGAACTAACTTTTTAGCGTTGCCCCGCAGTTTTATCAACTAAATAGCTTAATCGCTCTAGAGCTACATTGTTTTTCTCAACAAGGAGCTGGTAGCATTATTGTTTCTAAAGGAATTAAAGCCACGGCTTTACTGTTAATAGAGAAACGCGGCAAAACGGTGGTAATTCATACATACACAGCCTCTCTCTCTCTCTCTCATAAATGAACACTCGATGAATTACAATTTTCTGAGAATAGAATATTGAAGTGGAGATCGCTAAACTGCAAGCTAAGCGGTGTTTTCAGAAAGCAAGCGCGTTTATCCACAGTGGAGAGAGCGCACGTACACATGGTTGCCAGGTTGACAAAGATAATTAACACACTTAGCAGATATTTCCGTATTGCGCAAGTGTGAAGCTCTGTTTCGGGGATTACGTCTCTTTATATCAGGCAACCCCCGGTTGTGTTCTTCTGCGGCCAGATTAAACCTTGTTGTAGCCTATATATTATGCTCTATTCATTATTTTTTAGAAACCTCGCACTTTTCGACTCCATTTTAAACGATGCTCTCGTATTCAAATTAAGAGCGGTCCACTGCTGCACACGTGCCACAATATCGATACAGGGCCAGCTGTATCGATACTCGTATCGTCAAATCTCTGTGATGATACAATGTCGTATCGAACACAGCACTACCAAAAATGTGTTGCTGCTTAAGCCTGGCAAACTTTGCCAAATCTAGTGATTACTTCTTCGACTGTATCAACGGGTTACCTCGATTTCCAAATGGATTGATCTATATTTCCAACAGACACTTTATTTTAAAAATATTTTTGGTTTATTTCAGATAAACTGATGCCTAAAACCACGTCCACTGGGTCTGGCTTCGCTCACTCCACCACACTAGGCATGGCGGTGTGGAGAAAAAGTCCCTTCTGGTGTTAAAACCCATTTGGAGATCACATAGTTACTCATGCGGCTTATGCGAACACGGGGCCATTTTGAATCATGCAAAATATGAAAGTCACACCTGAACATGGAGCGGAGACAGGAAGTTCGCCTTCAGAACAGGAAATAAAAACCATAAAGTGGCAAAGACAACTGTCTGCACCATGTATATCAAAGATCACTGCATGATGCCTTCGTTCTGAGCTCCCAAATCTGTGCCAGATACACACACTGACTGAGGCAGAAATTTTCAGTGCACAAAAACCCTCAGTCTTAGTCTCAGTCATAGCAATGCCTGTTTCTCTCTCTCTTTCTCTCGTCTCAGCACTGGTATGTGTCAGGATGCTGTAAATTGTGCTGGCTGGTGGATGTGAACTCTTGCTGGGTTAGAGAATATTCTCGTTACTCAGTAAGTCTGGACACCTCTTGCCATCCAATAACCTCATTTAAACCCTGCAAACCACCCCCTTTTCTCTTGCACGGTCCCACATATCTTTTATATTTTATTATATTAGCTATCTGAGCAGAGCTACTCGAAGCTAAATGATCTATTAAATTATTCAGTAAAATCCCTGCTTTTCCGAATATTACGCCGTCTCTCTCAGCAAAGTTTGCTAAGATGATGCTTACAGACAACAGCTATCGTCTGAATAACGTAAATGCGACTCGGGGGTTCGGCGCTGGGTATTGGCGTCTAGCTGCATTGCTGAAAGTCACCAGCGATGTTTCAAATGCCCTTGATAAAAGCAGCATTGTGCTGGCCTACTTTACTGATTTATCGAAGGCATTGAGGCCTTGAGTTACTACAGCACCCAAACTAAAGCACTGCCCTACATCACAGTGCTACAACCACTTTTATAGCAGAATTACCTTTGATGATACAATAATCGGTTTGCAAACACTATTAAAGGATTTCTAAGCTACTCTTTAGTCTTTGTCGATTCATTATTTAGCTCTAAATAATCTAAAGCTATAGCGAACTGAAATGCTAAGACAGCAAAACTCTCGGTGTTCTTCAGGTTTACTGATCTCTGGAGGCCTTCTCCTCACAGGTAACAACACTGATGCTTTTTCATGGCTGTCTGATTTACAGAAACATTCTTGGAAGACTATATTTACACATTTGCAGTGTTGTCTTCACCCTGTGAATCGATCATAAAAATTATAATTACTGAAATAAATGAACTTTTCCACGACATTCTAATTTATTGAGATGCACCTGTATATATATATATTAGTGCTGTCAAATGATTAATCAGATTAAACGCATCCAAAATAAACGTTTTTGTTTACATAATATATGTGTTGTATACTGTGTATATTTATATGCTATGTTATGCTATGCTATGAAAAATATGCCGTTTATATATTAAATGTATTTACATATAATATAAATTATATGAATATAAATATATACATGTAAATATTTTCAAAATATATGCTGTATGTGTGTGTCTTTATATATACATAATAAATATACAGTACACCACACGCATATATTATGTAAACAAAAACTTTTATTTTGGATGCGATTAATCGTGATTAATTGTTTGACAGCACTAATATATATATATATTCATTAAATGTTACGCTTCATTAAATAATAACATTGATAGAATATTGTAACGTAATGAAAGCACAAAATTTTATTTTGTGTAAAATATATAAAAATATATATAAAATATTATGATTTCTTCATTAAATAACAATTAATTTAATTTAAATGTGTCATTCTTTAAACTCGTGCAGTGCTACAACAAACATCTGATGTTCAAAGTTAGTCCAGAGGCTCTGTACCCACTCAGAAAGCTGCTAAATTAGGAAACTAGTTTCACTAGTTTGTTGAAACAGTTAAAACAGTGAGAAAACAGGAAGTTTATGAGTAACAGTGAGTGAGAAGTTCTCAGTTTGCAAACGTCCTATTTTGGAACAAGGTCTTACAAAACCTAACAAAGCCTAACACTGTTTGACCCAAAGCATGTTGAGAAAGCAGCATTTCAGTTCACTTTGCTAAGACAAACAGGAAAAAATGACAACAGCTCTGAATGACTAAACAGAACGGCTGTTTATCTCCTCCCGCCAAATATAATCACCAGCTACAGCTGCAATAAACAAAAAGCATGTCACACCTTACATTAACACCTCCCAAGAGTGTCTTAGAGAAAAAAAACAGCTTAATGTACTAATAACAAATCATCTTTTGAACATCTCATACATTCATAAGCGATGTCGCTGGTGTGTTTTACACGGCCAATGGCGCTTGGCAGCAGATTTACATCACTGATTCTTCAAACTGACTTTGAATATAATCAAATAAGTTGTGGAGCAATATCAGAGGAGAGAGAGAGAGCGATCAGTAGCTACTATGACTCTTCAGCAAAGTCCAACAACTTCATAAAATGGAAATTTACAAAGTGATACATACGTAAAAGGACATGTAAATGGCTTGCATACCAGAACTTGAACGTTCACGAGACAAAGAGACACAAGTGGAAGCGGTCAAGCGTGTTAGAATACACACTGAAAAAATGTTAGTCATTTTAAGAGAAAACTATGTAAATATGCATAAAGTGTATACAGTAAGTAACCATATACAGTGAAATGAATTCAAATATATTAAGAATTACAATAATTGCAATAAATTGTAATATAATTACTAAATGTATAGTATTTAATAGAATATTTTTATGGTTACAAACTGCAAAATATAGGCGCCAAAATGCCTGAAATTGTTTTTTACGGTAAAGATCTTGCAAACAGAGCAACCTGTTTTTTTTAAACAAATTTAAAAAGATTATTTTACAGTAAAATATTCATAAAACAAAACTTTTCCAATTGTGCGCACATAAAACAATGCAAAAAATTGTAAATTGGCCATAAGCAAACAACTCAAAATGTCAAAAATTTACATCACACAGTGTAACTGTTAGCTTTTCTAAAGCAATATATAATACACAAATAAATTCATTATGAAACAAGCATTTTTATAAATAATTTCGGAGCTATAGATGCAGACAGAACATATAGAGTAAATGTGTATATCTGAGGCTGTTTGTGTTAGTTTAGTTCTTACCTGTGTGTAGTGTGAGAGCTGTATCTCCACTGAGAGTCAGACAGGAACACACACATGGGTCACCAGCCAATGTGGCTCACCGCAATGCATTCTGGGACAGATACTAACGTATGCCCCGGTGTGTCACAGTGCACGACCAAGCATAGAGTAGCATGCATGCAAAACACTGCGTTAAGATGTTTAAGTGTGTGCATGTGTTTACGGTTTCAATGTGTGATCACATGATAAAGCAGAGACTGAAGCAACTGTGAGTGTGTGTTCAGCGATCATTCTCTCTATCACCATGGAAACCTGCTTTTATCTGATTTGCATCTGGGTGTACCAGCCGCAAAGAGAGCTGTGTCATTTTCCCCTAGAAAACACCACTGCCCTCCTCAGAGACTCTGAGAAGTTTGCCACACACGTTTCACACACATAAACACTTTCCCAAATCCTAAACGTGGAAAAAACACGGCCATAATCCCGTTTAGAATATCATACTAACATACACGCCCTAAAAGTCAAAGCTTCAAAAAGAGGAAACGGCTTTCATACACTGCTAAAGATAACACAGCACGCCTTGCACAGGAAGAGGGTTGCAGTTGCTCTATACAGAAGCCCCGGAAAACTATTTTAACATGGGAGTCGCACTTAAAAAAAGAGTAACATGTGAGTAACACTTGAAAAGTTTTAAACCAAGTGGTTTCTGCAAACAAATAATGTACAAACATTGAATGTATAGTTTTATGATTTGAAACTTACTGTAACAAACATCTTTTTGTGTCATGTTTTGACATTTCTTTAATGTGGGTCACTGTATGCATGTGTGAAAGCATGTACTTGCACTCTAAAAAATGCTGGGTTAAATATAACCCAGCGCTGGGTTATATTTAACCCAGCATTTTTTAGAGTGTGTGTTTGCATGTGAACTAGTGTGTGTGTGTGTGTGTGTGTGCGCAAGGTTACTTGAGGTCTGTAGTTCACTCGTGCCAGGTGTGTTATCTCAGACGCTCCACATGACTGAGCCAATGGTAGAGTTCCTCTTCTAAACTCACTCACCTGGTACAAAAACACTCACACATCTCACTAATGCAACCCCCTCGGGTGTTACTTACACTAATGTGAGAGAGAAACAGATTTAAGGCTAGTGTATTTGTACAAATAAAGCCTCTGGTCATTATCTACAGAACATTCAATGCGAAAAAAAAAAATAGTAAGGCAGGATTTTAACCACGTAAAATTGATTAGATCACCAAAAGGGGGTGTTTCTCATCAGAACGGAGCCCAATGTTAATGCCAGCTTGCTGTAGATTGTTGGGGGTTACTTCACTTCTTCACATTGAGGAGTATTTTAACCTGGAACATGGAATTCCAATGGTAATACCAATCAATGGTTTCTGTTATTGCCATGAACTTTAATACTTCAGTGGAGTTTTGTTATTGTTAACTCAAACTATTAAAACTAAAACATTTTTATTAGTTTAAATAAATCTGAAGTAATATAAAATATAAATATTAGATGAAAAACTAAACTAAAAGATAGATAGCATTTTTAAAAACAAAAATATAAATGACAAAAAACATAAAATACTGAATGAAAATATATTAATGAATAATGAAATAATTATAAAACCAATTCAAAATATGAATAAAAACTATAATAGTATATAATACTAAAATAATACTACACTGATTCAGTGTTATTGCATGTTAACGCATTGAAGAGATTCACCCAGTAATGAAAAATCTGTCATCACTTACTCACCCTCATATCATTCCAAACCCATGACGTTCTTTCTTCTGCAAAACTCAAAGCAATTTTGGACTCCTTTAACTTTCATTGTATGAACAAAACACGGAGACATTCCTCACAATATCTTCATTTGTATTCCATGCACAAAAGAAAGAAGAAATGACATGAGGTTAAGTAAATGACAGAATTTTCCGTTTTGTGTGAACTATCCCTTTAAATTACTTTTTAATAAAGGAAAAAGGATGTAATTGAATTTCATGTTGACCACATGTCATTATGATGTCAAACAAGGTTAAAGGATAACCTTCCCAAGTGAGACGACCTTTTAAAAAACTGCCATCATGCCACAGAAAACAAAAAAATCCAAGAAAACCCAATGAAAATGAAGTTCCAATGATAAAACCTTCAAGTACCTCCAGTCCGATAAGAGAATCTTTGTAAAATCTTGTTACACAATAGACTAACTCTTTATGTTCCATAGATTCCAATGAATTTCCAAAGAGAAGCAATCTGTGGTTTTCTAAAGAACCATTCATCTGTTGTTGAAACTGATGAATGGTACCTGGAACCAACACACCAATAACTTCCCATCAAAAACCTACCCCATAGCTGAACCGAAGAACCTTTAGAGTGATGCAGAGAAAGAGGAATGAAAAACGAGGGCACTTGAGGAAACGAACCACAGAGAGAAAGCAAGTGTGCTCAACATACAATGCCTCATTTCAAACCTTTCCCAGCTCACTTCTAACCTGGCACGTCACTGAATATCAGGACGCCAAACATCCTTAGCTTGTGAAAAACCCATTCCAACAGCATTCCCAAGCCACCGGTGGACAGGAAGTCCTCGTCTAGCCCTCTGAGTAATGGCACACAGACAGTCTGCGGTCCTACCTGACTCTGAGCCGCTCAGATCCAGTCCCGTATGTCCTCTCTGCCGACAGGAAGCACATTCAGTCCGTCCCTATTTACAGTCCCCTGGCACTGCAGTACGGCTCACAGCTGGTGCATTCCTGCTCCGCTCTGCCTCAGCTGATGGAGAGAGGAGAGATAGAGGAGGGAAAGAAAACGCAGGGTACAGTAAGAACATACCGTACAAATCATCTACTGTGAATGTGAGGTCAGCAGATGCCGGTCAGCCAATGAGTGTCTCGATCTGTAACAACATGAGGAAACTGTATAATGCACCTCTTATTATTTCATCCATTTCCCAGGGAACTGCACAAACAGAAGCATTATTATTCAAAGCAGACACAGCAGCAGTTTGTCTCGCTGACGTCTCGCTGATGATACCTAGAGCGACGACTATCGAGTAACAAGGCCATTTTCTTGTCCTCATGTCGGTTAGTCATCACTCAAATGCAATTAAAATGCAGTTAAAGATCATACGACTTCATAATTGGAGTTGTATTGTCCATTTAGTCCATGTCTGTGAGTTCTGAGGTCATGGATGTGTAGTGTACTAGAACAAGTTGACAAAATACTCTACCGTTCAAAAGTTTGGGGTCAGTAGGATTTAAAAAAAAAAAGATATTAATACTTTTGTTCAGCAAGGATGCACTAAATTGATCAGAAGTCACAGTTAAGACATTTATAATGTAACAAAACTTTTTAAAGCGATGGCGCCGATGCTGATTTTTTTGTTCTGTCACTGTCATTCTGTTACACTGTGGAAGCTTCTGTCACGAAAACAAATTCCTCGTATGTGTAAACATACCTGGCAATAAAGCTCATTCTGATTCTGATTCTAAATAAATGTCTATTAATCAAAGAATGCTGAAAAATGTATCACAGATTCCAAAAACTTATCATCATATTAAAATGATTGTGTGTTTATGCAAATTGTGACCAATAAAATGCTCTCTTGACTGAGAAGTTTTACAAATTTGTTCACTTGCCCTTTAAATTTGACAGTCTAGTGATAATAAGTAGCAAATCAAGGCTGCCCAGCACTGTGACATTATAATACATTTTAAATTATTATAATTACAAATGTCAACTCAGAGATTCTTCTATGAAGCGTTCATGTCTGAACCAGAAATTATTACTTTCTATGGCAACGCCAAAATAGGTACCTATGTGCAAAGAAAATTATAGTCATTGAAGTGTATGAACAATCATGAAGATTTGTAACTTGACTCACATCATGTGAAGACACAAACATCTGCATTGAAAGTCACAAAACTGGAGCATGATGGAAAATGACCAATGAAAAGTTAGCCAAAAAACATTACTGTATATCAGGCCAATAATTCAATTCAATTCAATGAAACAAAAAATTATAATGTGTTATATAATATATAATCCATGTTCAATATTTTACATAATAATATAATTACATAATAAAAATAAAAATATTATATTATCATGATATTATGAGTATAAATAATTATATAATTATAATATAAAATATTTTAAATAATTTAAATATATTTAATTAATAATTCTTATGGTTTTCCGGGACCCCCTCAATGTCAAATGTTCCCCAGAGCTTCCAATTTCAATATAAAAGATGTCAATACAGCATTAATAAAACAATACCATGGATCTTTAATAAACATATTGTGATGTTCTATAAAATGTTGATAAACAATACTGAATGCATCCGGTGGTAATAAATAAAACACAATTGCGTAAAAAGAATGTTTCTGTCCAAATAGTTTCGAGAAATGTTCTAATTATCATAGCACACAAAAACATCAAAGCTCCAGATGGCTGTCTGACTCATCTCAGCTGTTAGGATGCGTTTGATTATGAATTTAATCCTGTGTAAATAAAAAAAAAAGGATTAGACGAGAAACAGAGAATGAGAGGAAGATACCAGACAAGACTAAGCTGTCTTGAGGATACACATTTTTTCATTATTTCTGACATAATCGTATTGTTCATGCTCTCTTGCTCCCAGACGATCACTGCTAGCAAGTTAATGAATGGTACATTCACATGTGGCGCACGTCTGTTAATGCAGAGCTCTCCTCATTCTTAAAATCATGATGCTCTCAGCTCATGATGTCATTTGGGCTCAGCCAATAAGACGAAAGCAGACACACTGAATGACAGATACACTGAACTGCTGTGACTGGTCAGATCAATATAGACATGGTCACAGGTGCCGGCATTTCTGTTTTTCAGAGGTCTTCAAACACCATCAATATACTTTTAACATAGACATTTGATTTTAGATTTTACAATTTAAAAAAAAAAAAGCATAAAAAATACATTGCTGATTTACACAACAGTCACGCAACCCACAAAGTGGACCAAATTCAGAGTTGTGCAAAATTCAGAACTGAAAAACTGAGTGTGAATTTGAATCGAATTGGCCACACCCCACAGGAAGTTAGATTGGAATGACAGGAAGAGGAATTTATACTGAAATGGAATTCAATGAAATTCATTACAGGTGAGGCATTCTGGGAAATTAAGCGTTAATCCACCCTGAACCAGAAGATTTTATAAAAATGGATGGATGGATAGAATGATAGAACAATAGAACGTTAGAAAGAATGTTAGATAGATAGATAGATAGATAGATAGATAGATAGATATAGAACAACAGAATGATAGAACGATAGAATGATAGAACGATAGATAGA
>NW_015660026.1:8121-38089 GCF_001515625.1 Sinocyclocheilus rhinocerous | reverse complement strand
GATAGATAGATAGATAGATAGATAGAACAGTAGAACGATAGATAGAATGATAGAACAACAGAATGATAGAACGATAGAATGATAGAACGATAGATAGAACGATAGAACAATAGATAGATAGATAGATAGATAGAAATAAAAAAGGAAAATGTGTCTTAATATCTCGCATACAGACAGAGAGAGCTGTAAGAAAACACTGTCTGTCTGAATTTTAAAGCAAACCTTTCCTTTTTTTCCGTTTTTCCCCAAATGCTATTGGCACAAAGCTGCCATCCGCTTTCAAAAAAGTGCCAAACTCTTCCACACACGCAGTCATGCCGCATGTTTACAGAAGAGTAGCTTTGCTTACAACACGTGACGAACCCAGCATGAGCAACGGCCTGCCTGTACGTGTTTAGATTTTCACTCATGTGTTGTGAACTGCAGATCACCTTTTTCGATTAAAGGAAATAAACAAGGTCATTATATTATTCATTATATACCACGGCAGTTGCCATTTGTAGCCTAACAACCACAAGATACAACATCACCCCACTAAAAACAAGAGCGGGAGAGAGCGAGAGGGAGAAAGTGAATTCTCTCATGCACTGGACATAATTATACCCTCATTGAGCCAATCACATGACAGCGCCTGAAAATAGCAGAGGGCCACGCCCAGACCGAGCAACAAATGCCTTCTATTGGGATGTCATTATCTGCTTATAAGATTCATGCGCTAAAAGACGAGAGAGAGGGAGAGAAAAGAGAGGGTTAGGAGGAGAAAAGGGGAAAAACAAACTCCAGAGACCTGAGTCATTGCCACCGAAGGAAGGAGGGGAGTAGTAGAAGGAAGAAGGGATGGAGAGACCGAAAGAGACGGAGAGAAAAAAGACTTGTTGTCTCTTTTAATGTTTATTTTAGTTTTATTGTAAGATTTTAAAATGAAATACCACACAAAAATATACAGTACACTATATTTACCATAAAAAATAATGGCTTATTAACCCTACAGAACATTATTTCTAAAATTTTTAATTATCGTATTATAAATAGTAAAGGAAGGATGGAGAAACCAAATGAGAGAGCGGGAGAGAAAAGGACTTGCTGTCTTGCAGAATGTTTGTTTTTATTTTATCATAAAATTACATATATATTCATATTAATTATATAATATATATTAATATTGTCTTTATAATTTATATTTATATTTTTATAATATTTATAATATAATATTTTACTTTATTTTAATTATTTTATTCTATTTCTACTGTTTTATTTTATATGAGGTTTGCTTTTTTGCAACCCTGTTACCAACCCCTGTTTGGGGCTTTTCTAAATACAGATTAAAACCCTAATTTGTCTGATTTAATTTTCCAGCAATAAAGAATAAATAAACATCCGATTCTACTATTTTTATTTTTTTTTTTCCAGATGAAATTGAAAAAAAAATGTATGAACAAAACTATACAATGATAGGTAACAGGGTTGAAAATTTAGCTAAATTAAGCTCGATCAGTAGGTAGTTTAGGACCAAATGTTGGTTTATAATAGGGATGCACCGATACCGATACTGGTATCGGTATCGGGCCCGATACTGAGCTTCTGTACTCGTACTCGTACTCGTTAAAATGCCCCGATACCAAACGCCGATACCACACAACATGATAAGTGCCATATTCAGACCAATGCACAAGTTACTTAACGGTAGGGAGAGAGAGAGAGAGTGCACGCGCCATTCTGTTGTGTGATCTTTGATGTTCACTAACTTAGCACAAGCATCATTTGGATTAAAACTAAATCGTAAAAATAAGACCATTTATTGGGGCATTCACTATAAACATCATTTATTTTCAATCTTACACGACTTTCAGGCGAAAGTGAATCTAGATTGTGTGAAATGCGCTAGGCTGTACTTGTCCCTGCAGGACACTATAGTTCATTTATGTAAGTGAGGATAGGAAAATAAAGTAAACTGTGACAAATTATACACAAAAATTCTTCACCCAGTGGACTACCAGTAACTGATAAAAAATTTGGGACCAAAAATTATTCAGACCGAGTTTGGAAAAAAAATTTAAGTTCAGGTTTGCATGTACCTGGATGACAACATGCCCAGGAGACTACAGGCTGTCATTAAGGCTAAGGGTTGCCCGACTAAGTTGTGCCTGATAGTTGTGTAAATACTGTCATACTAACAGCTGTCTGAATAATTTTTGGTTGATTGTAATCCATTACATACCTTTCTATCAAAGTTATATAACATTATCAAGCTGAATTTGTTCTGACACAGTTTAACTCTGAGTTCTTGTTATATTTTATTACCATTTTCTAAACTATAGCGAGTAAACTGTGATAATGTGAGAAATGTTGCAGGTGTCTGAATACATTTTGGTTTGACTGTATCTATTTGATAAATGAAGTTAACCAACTAACATTATACATACTCTTTTGGTTTCTGTACCCAATATTTAAAAAATGTACAAATGCAATAAAAATATTGGTATCGGTACTCGGTATCGGCAAGTACCAAAAATAAAAGTATCGGTATCGGGCGAGTACTGGAAAAAGTGGTATCGGTACATCCCTAGTTTATAGTTATTGATCAATTTACATTTTCCATAAATTAAAGTAAAAACATTTAATTAACTTTTCTCACAATAGCTTAGGTAACAGGGTTGAATGGCTGGTCTTGAATGCAAATGGAATGAAGTTATTTGCTTTTCTTTCCAAAACGGTCCAAAAACAGTCCAAAAACGGTCCAAACGCTATTACTTATCAGGTGCCAAAAATTGTAAACACCTTTCTGCTGATTAAACTGGAAGGGATCTAGTTTGGTTGCATCGCTTGCTCTCTGTGCAGAGGGGGTAAGAGATGGAGAGAAGTGAAAACAACAGGAAAACAACAGCCCACAAAATAGCTGAGCTAAAGACAGTCATTTGCGCAACCCTCACGCTGAGACACCCAGGCCTTCATCACACTGTGTCCAAATACACTGTGGGTTTAATAATGCACTGACATCACCTGAGCAGATGATGCAATGTGTGAAATTTCTCCTGTTATCATCCACGCCTGAGGGCAATGAGGTCTGTGCACATTTACAAAAGTCCAGTGTAAAGTTACGTCTAGATTTAACACTTCAATCCAACATAAAAAGATCTCAGGACAAAATGGTTTGACAGCCTGATGTCATAGTAGAACCTGCTAAAGTTCCACTATAGATTCATGAAAAATATCTAATATATAAATATACTTTTAAAAAAACAGAAACCAATATGCTGATCTGAAGAACCCAATGCAATGCAATGCAACAAACCAATGTCCAACAAACCATAACTCAACAACATTACAAAACAAACAACTCAAGATCAGCCTTTTCCTAATGGGGTGATCTTAAAATGTACTTTTGAAGTATACACAGAATAAAATAGATATCTATTGTGTTTTCTGTCAAAATAAATTGGATGGAGTTGTTTTTGGCAAATGAATGTGTAAACTGTGGGTGATAAATTACAGTTCTTCTTTAAATAATATGCTTACCTCAAACCAGGTTTTTATTTAGAATTGCTTATATATAATATGACTTGACAAGCATGCTGTCAGGATCATGGATTGTCTGTGTCATGTTTTGCCCCTGTTTCTGTTCCTGTTTTTACTTATTTGGTCATGTTCCTGTCCTCGTTTAGTTTGATTATGATCCCATGCACCCGTGTTTCCCCAATTATCCCCAGTATTTAAGTCCAAGCCTTTTGCGTTCTGTGTTTGTCGGGTCTACTTCGTCTGTACATGTGTCATTCCTCGCTCCTGTGTTGGATTACCCCAGTGTTTCGTGAATTAAAAAGACTGTTTATTATACTCCTTGTCTCCATCGTTCCTCAGACAGTGTAAGTGTGACACATGCACAGCAGCCCTAAAAAGTATTTGGACACTTACATGTATACTGTACACTTAATAATAATAATAATAATTCGATTTTAAGATTCACAATTTGTATTTGAATTGCAAATTAAATATCTATCCATTTGGATTACACAGATTTAACAAACTGTTAAACTTAAAGGGGTCATATGATGCAATTTCAAGTTTTCCTTTCACTTTGGAGTGTTACAAGCTGTTCGTGAATAGATAAGATCCCTAAAGTTGCAAAGACTAAAGTCTCAAACCCAAAGAGATATTCTTTATAAAAGTTAAGACTCATCCATGCCCTCCTAAAACGCCTCCTTTAAACATGCCCCCACATGTCTACGTCACTCTGTGGGAAGATTTGCATAACACCGCCCAAACGTTCACTCAAAGAAAGAAGGTATAACTTTGATTCTCGCTGTAGTATTGTTGCTGCCGCCGCCGCCATGTCGTGGAGACGCTGTATGTTTCGTTGTGAAAGCGAAACTACTTTGTTTATAAAGTGGGGCAGTTCCAACTTTGCAAGGACAGTCTGGCGCTTATGACTCACCGCCTGTAAGTACGTCGTTTTTTATATTTAAAGAATTTGCCAATGATGATTCAAACGCGAGTTTTGAGCAGTGTAGAGTAGCGCTTGTTGTTTGTTGTTTCTCCGATCACAAATGCAGACATGGTTTTATGTTTACGCGGCGCGATATGCAACGCAACGCGTAAAAACACAGTATAAGTCATTATAATCAGTAATTATGTCCCCACCGGATGCAACAAATGCCTTGTTTGTAATGGCTTTTATTGGTTTTGTCTCGTCGTGCTGGGAGATGGCATCACAGTATGTTAAGGGGCGTAACATTTCCGTCACATGCTTGAGGTATTCAGCCAATCACAACACACCTCGCTTTTCAGAACGATGAGCTTTGTAAAAATCAACGCGTTTCAGAAAGGCGGGGCATGGAGGAGCAACAATAATGTACATTATGTGGAAAATAATGTGTTTTTTGAACCTCAAACCACATAAACACATTGCATTACACCAAATACACAACATAATGTTTTTTTTAGCAACGTAATATGACCCCTTTAAAAGGAATAGTTCACCTTAAAAATGAAAATGTTGTCATCATTTACTCACCCTCATATCATTCCAAACCTGTTTCTTTCTTATGTTGAACACAAAAGAAGATATTTTGAAGAACCAAACAGTTTTTGGTCCCCACTGACTTCCATAGGGAAAGAAATACTATGGAAGTCAATGGGGATCATCAACTGTTTGATTACCAGCATTCTTCAAAATATCTTCTTTTATGGTCAGCATAAGAAAGAAACTCATACAGGTTTAGAATGACATGAGGGTGAGTAAATGATGACAAAATGTAAATTTTTGGGTGAATTATTCATGATGCATAAAAAATTAAACAGGTTGGAAATTTTAAATGAAACAGGTAATGAACTGAATGTTTTTTTTTTAAATACACGATAATTAGGTTTCTATTTATCATCAATAAATGCAATTTGTTTCCATCTCATACATTTTTATTTTATGCAACCTTTATCTCCCATATCAAAGAATACATTTTTCCCCTCTAGATACTTATTATTTGAGTAGTGCAAACAGCTCTCAATATTTTGGCCAATTGTGCAAAAAAAAAATGCTATTTAATTTTATGATCATTACACGAATAAAACAGCATTTCTGGTGCGAATCAGATCCACTCTGAGCCTGAACTGAATGCTGAGTTTGGACTGAGCTGTCAGATATTACTGCTTACTTGCAGAATCAAGTGGAGTGATGCACCAGGATGGCCCGTCAGTCACATGGACAGCCCCACTATTGACAAAGCTGACAAATGAACAAGCCTCACAGAAATAAAAATCAGGTGTTTCTGCAAGGAGAACCATTTCACATGGATCGAAGGCCACATATTCAGCAAAAGAGGGATTTGAGAGAGAGAGAGAGCGAGAATTAGGTGTGGGGAAGCGATGCAGTCCGGTGCGTGACTGCTCTCTCTTTGATTTCGCCTGATGGATGATTGATTATTTGTGGAAAGTGTTGTGGAAATTCACAGATGGTCTTCGAGTTCAAGCTAACTGGGACGGCCGCCTGGATCCCAAATCTTATTTGTTTCCTATTCCCAGGGTCATAAAACTGACCGCTGCTTACACAAAATAATGTGAATTTTAACTAACACTGACTCTCTCTGTCTTTTGTTATATCTAAAAGTCTTCATTTATAGCTTTAAGTAGTTTGAAGCAACAACAGACTTATTTTCAGTATGTGACTACATTTCAGCTAAGCAAACTGTCAAATCTTTACTTAAAAATTAGATTTTTTTTTTTTTAATTCTCAAAAGATGTATTTTGAGAAAGCTACACATCTATTGAGAATTAAATAGCAGTAAATATTTCATAGGTTCTAATAGAGATTTTTCACACTAATTCATGTAAAATATAATGACATATCAATGTTATTTTAGTATCAGTGAGGTACTCTTATAGGTTTTGTTAATATTTTGAATTCGTTTTTTATATAGGCTATATTCCATTTTAATTTTTGCAATTCATTCATTCATTTTGCAATTTTTGCAAGTCATTTTTATTAGTTTTTTAAACATCTGTATGGTTTTTATTAATTTGTTTTAGATATTTTAGTACATCAAGTTAACTAGATGAAAAAGAGAAACTTGACAACCAGCTGAAATAAAATAAATAAAGTTTATTATATAAATAAGTTATTACATATTTATATATAATTTATCATGCTTATTATTTATTTTATTTCAAGTAACAAAAATTTATTTTTCTTGATTCTGAATGTAAGCCTGAATGGTTAAACATGGCTTTTCATGCATCATGCATTAGAGAGCTAAGCTCCAGTGCAAAGATTGGGCCATTGCATGGACATCTGAGACCTAAAATATCTGTCATGCTATTACAAATCTAGGGAAATGTATATTTAGTTTGCTTAAATTTAGCCAATTTCCATTATTCAGGATGCACAAGTTTTTTTATGTGTACTCAGCTGTATAGATTGCTTTGTTTTAAGAGTTATTTCCGATTTTGGATTTACCAACACCTGAATGTCACTTAAAATAAACCAGATTTGTTTGGTCAGACAACCTTTCCCGTCTAAGCTGTTGGTCCTCGGCCCAAATAAGCAGCTATTTTGACAAGACATTCAGAGAAAAATCAAGTTTGTGTTTGTAATGTTTTAACAAAAGCAATCATCTTTCTGCATAGATTTTGATAAAATATCTGGGCCCTTTGCATGGACATCTGAGACCTTGCTACCACGCTAGTGCAAATTTGGTGACATTTAAAATTAAAAGCACATTAAAAATCACATTAAAGCACTTAGGAGGATTCGTAATAAGACGTAAAAAGACGCCTGCTGGCACATTCCTTCATTAGCGGCCCATGTTGTTTGCCGCTGACCCCTGCATAGAAATGCTGATGCACTCAAAGGCCTATATTTAGAATTTATTAGCAATATTAAATTCCACCTCAGATGCTTTCACCATAACGTCTGGAAATAGTTCACAGACACAATTAGCGTCATAGTCATATGCATAAAACAGATAAATAACCTTACACTGATTTCTCCAAAAGAAGGCATAATTAACGAAGCAATCATTTAAAATGGGACAGAAATCATTATGAATTATGAATTATAAATGAGTCGGAATGAATAAATCAGTGCATTTAATATACGTGCACAGACCTTTTCTACTTTTGTTGATGATTTCTCGCAAAAATGCACTTCTAGAGGTACTTCATACTGACATCCTAACAATGTAAAAAAAAAGAAGTAATATTAAATAATGCATTGCAAATGAGATCACTGCACTAATGCGCTTACTTTTACCCATGATGCCAAAGTGAAACAATAACAAAGCTGTGAACAATGATAGCTTGAGGGGATTGTTAAGCCATGAATGATATTTCTTCAAGTTACAGACCGAGCATTTATACAGGTTTATCTTTTTTCCCATCACTATCTCGCCTGAGGTGCTAATACTGTTTTCATAATCGCCCGCTATCTTGGGGTTAATCTTCTTTTTGAGCATTTTATGAAGGCAAACGAGCTGATCTTCCATCCAGAAAAGTAAGACTCCAGTATCACGGTCAGTTACGCAGCAAGCCAAGTGCCACGACCAACTCCAAAAATACACATAGCTGACCAGTGTGCATTTGAATATCTAGACATGACCGCATGAAAATCCCCTTTTGCGGACACATTTATCAGACCGTACAGACGCCCATGCAGCCACACCCCATCACTCTCTTGCCTTGTCTTGTCTCTGTATCATTTGTGTCTTAACTCTTGAGCAACACACAGTTTTTGCACCTGGGTGTGAGGTTTCCAACAGCATCACTCCAAAATGCAGTCTGACTCTTGAAATGTTAGTTGGGTTCAATGCTTGTCAGTACAGCAAGTAGGCCTACATTGATTTTCTCAACTGATATGATTTCCTTAAAAGACGTATTTAATTTTTAACTAAAATTTAATTTAGTTTTATGTCATTTTCAAATGCTGTAGTTGCACTTGTACTCGTGTCAGGGTGTGCAAGTAAGCGTTATCAAGACTCTCAGTTTCACCTAAGTAAATCAACTGTTTTTGCGCCAACACGTACCAAAGAAGAAATTTATATTTAATTTTATCAAATAGCCGCCTAGCATTTAAGATATCCAACCATTTGGCAATAACAGTGCATACTTGTCAGCATATGATTAAACTGCCAGACTGCCACCTGCTGTTTGCGATCGGCATTGACAATACAGTACCATTTCTGTCCTGCAATGCACCTTTGTGAAAATCGAGTCTTAACATACATTTTTACAGGCATTAACATACATTCAAACAGTCTATGCTGAATGTCTAATTTTTCATTAACATGCAAATAACCATTTGCATGTAAACATGATTCAGCAATCCCGATTTTAGCTATTATAAGTGAACTGCATATCAATATGGAGGTCCAAACCTGCAAAAATGTAAAATAAATAAATGCAGTAATAAAAAAATAAATGAAAGAACACAAAATAAAGTTTAAAAAAATGCAAATAAAGTTAAAATAATGTAAATTTAAAAAATGTTTAATTATTGTATTTGATTTATCAAGTGTGTGTGTGTGTGTATATATATATATATATATATATATATTTCTTAAAGCATCTTCTATGTTTCAGAGAAGAAAGAAAGTCATACAGGTCTGAAATGACATGGAAGTGATAAACGATGACAGAGTTTTACATTTTAGGTGAACTATCCCTTTAATGTTTAATTTCAGAAACCTGCATTAGACTAGTTTTTTAAATATATTTAGCTTAGCTAATTTACTTTTGCCTATGCCTTGCATCAGTGACTATTCAAATGTTTTGTTTTTTCATGATGCATATTTATAGGCTAGCAATAATTTATTATAATTTCTGCAGGTTCCTCCATATATCAAAAGATGATCTTTCAAACCCTAAACGTGATGGCTCAACCAAAAGTGTGTGTGCAGAAGACAACAAAAAATATATTTTGAAGAATGTTGGTAACCAAACAGATTTGGACCACTGAAATTCATTATGTGTGTATATATATATATATATATATATATATTTCTTAAAGCATCTTCTATGTTTCAGAGAAGAAAGAAAGTCATACAGGTCTGAAATGACATGGAAGTGATAAACGATGACAGAGTTTTACATTTTAGGTGAACTATCCCTTTAATGTTTAATTTCAGAAACCTGCATTAGACTAGTTTTTTAAATATATTTAGCTTAGCTAATTTACTTTTGCCTATGCCTTGCATCAGTGACTATTCAAATGTTTTGTTTTTTCATGATGCATATTTATAGGCTAGCAATAACAGCACAGAAATGCAGCTGATTAACTATACTAAAGAGATGCATTACTAAGCAACAAATATCAAATGTTTCAAAATATTTTCATAAGCAGAGCTCTCTCTTACAAGGATCATTAAATAAGCAAAACAAAAGCCAAAGGATGCAAATATTCAATAAAATCAAGCCTTCAGATTTAGCACACAAACTACTACTGAGGTAAACGTCACCTTTGTTTCCTAAACCGTCAGAGCAGTGTGAGATCAGATCCTTTCAATGCACCAGATGCAGCCATAATGCACCAGAAAGCCCACCACACACCAGCTATTAGTGGACAGGAGCCAATGTTTAGGAAACCATGCTTGCCAGCAGGCAAATTTGGCCACTCTTTTCAAGAGACACCTTGGGATTTTTACTGACCACAGCAACCTCGCTTTAATGTCTCATCTAAAGGACGTTGTCTTCTTACAATAAAGTGTTTCCAATTCTATACTGGGGCACAGAAACCCATGCAGATCACAGGATGAACACCCCCTGCTGGACTCACTAACACCTCATCCAGAAACAACAACAGTAGCTTTAAGGGGAAACCAGGCAAAAACAGCAGGGTGAACAGTACAATCTATGTAACAGGGTTTAAGAAATAGTGTATAATTTTTTCCCCACACAGACTGAACTGCATAAGCACCCAAAACATACTTATGGATTCTATCCAGCATTGTTTCAATTCACTACTCACAATCCAGCTTCCTACGTCTGTGTCCATGTCCAATCGGATACAGATGGTGTGGGCAGGACCTGCAGGGTGAAGATTGTTTATTTTACTTTGTACTACACTTCAGTGGTTTGTTCTTTATTATCCATTTTATATAAAACATTTCTCAAGAATACTCTAGCTGTATTGCCTATTGTGTTACATGATGATAATGTCATCAAACGTCACTGTGGTATCAAGTGCATTGCCTCCCAGACAACCAACAGTTAAAATGTATGAATTTTATCACATTATATAACAAAATATCAAACTAAAGGCATCTTTACACAGCCAAGTTAAGGCGGCTCTGTGTCTGCTCAAAATTCATTGTAAAGAATAATGATGCAATGCTGCATCAAAGCCACACTAAATTATGTCTGTTTAAACCCACCTCATCCCTTAGTATCAAAGTATACAGTTGTAATTGGTGTGTAAATGCATGTATGCCACATCTGAGCAGCATTAAACAGCCTGTGTAAAGACACCAAAATGCCACTTCAGATGTGGTTCTGTGCCACCTTTGCCGTGCAAATTTGGCATAATTGTGTCATAATTTTTTTATTTATTTGTAAAATGTTTTGCTTAAAATGTGTTTGTGTTACATTTGATTAAAATAACGTCAAGTAGGTTTGATATTCTGCTAATATAATGCAAATATATTTTAAGTGCTGTTTACTTACTTAAGTGTCCCAAATCTTTTTAGGCCACTGTATGACTTCAGTAAATCTATATAATAACGTGCTACTTATTTTTTTCTTATTATCTCTGTTTCAAAACAAGGAATCTCCTATTAATGTCGAAATTAACCAGTCAATCAATCGGTAAATTGCTTGTAAATGTTTCTCGTTTGTAAGACGCTACAGATAAGCGTCTTCTAAATGACTAAATATAAAGGTTAAATACAAACAATCCTAGTTAGCAAACAAAATTTAAGAAAGACTCCCATACAATGGTTTTGGATGCCATTATCAAACTTCATGACACTGTTTTAAACTACGATACCGGTGAATCCATGAAGGTTGTTCTTTCCTCAGCGCCCAGACTGCTGTTTACCACATGTCAGCCCCAGCTGGCCCCCGTTCTCGCGATATTGGGTGCATTACTGTTAGCACAATCATCACTCTCGCGAGATGTCATCCAGTCGTCCGCCATCGCTGTAGAGACAGAGGGAGAGAGTAAGCTACAGGGACTCAAACCTGGGGGGGAAAGAGGGCGAGATTTGTCCGTGTTTCCCCTCAACACACCCACCCTAACATCTATTGATGGCATCACTCCCTAACCCAAACATGTCCAACCTCAAACCCGGCACCAAGAAGGACACCAAGATGCGGATCCGCGCCTTTCCCGTGAGTATCAGCCGAGATGAGCGCCCCTCAGGCGGTCGCGGCTAGAACTCAAGAGCCGGGGATCGGGCAGAGCAGCAGGCCACAGCGGGTTTAGATGTTTTGAGGCTGAGTTTGAGAGATTTACAGAGACTACGGACTAGAAATAGCGTGTAATCATGATAATATTAGCGTCAGGGTTTTAAAGATGTTGATATGTTTAAGTTATTAGAAAGAAGAGTGATTTGAAGTATTGAAACAGCCAGTGTAGAAAGTGTTCAAAAAAACTCAATGATTCAGAGTCAGGGACAGAGTCTTTATGTTTTGACCATAACGCTGAAAATATGTACAGCATTGTAGATCCTACAGTCTTTTCTTTAGATCTGCTTGTTTTCTTTCAGTGTTTTGGTCTGATTTTGGGTCTTGTGTTGTCAGACTGGCCCGTTGGTGTTTTGTTGATGCTGTGTGTTTTTGTTCTAACTGATTGTTGTCTGTGGTGTTGATGGTTAATTTTGTTATTGTCGTTGGTGTTGTATTGCCAAACTGATTACATTGGTTGTGTTGTCTGGTTAATTTAGTTTCTTGTCATTGGTTGGTGTTTGGTGTATTTTGTTGACACTCTGGCTGATGTTGTGTAGATCAGTGGTTTTCAGTCTTTTAGATGCCAGGACCCCCAAATATGATCATCTTTGTGTGAAGCACCCCTTTCTAAAATTTTAAAGGCAGCTATATATTTTCATGTATAAAGACACAATTTATGTTGTGGAAAATGAATATTGTTTGGAAAGTATTTAGTTTCTATTACATGGTGTTTTTCTTAGTATTTACTGATAGATGTGTTATTATTATTATTTTTTTAATTTAATGATTTATTTATGTGAATGTAATTTTTTATTTATGTAAATCTAATTTGTTGTTTATTTATTTTATTTTAATTTTTTTTATTATTTATTTTAATCGATTTTTAACTTTTTTTCTCTAAACCTGTATTATTTATGTAAATGTCATTTTTATGATTAATGTAAACTGATTTTTTATTTATTTTAATAACATTTTATTTTTATCATTTTGTTATTTATCTTTTATTTTTACATCTTTCTCTAAACCTTTTAGTAATTATTTATGTAAATATAATTGTTTATTCAAATATATCTCATTTTTATTTATTTTTAATATCTTTTTTATTTTAGTCATTTTATTTTTTACTTTTTTTTCTAAAGCTTTTTACGAACTCTAAAGCACCCTCTTGTAGCCCCCTGTTGTTCCCCGGACCCTATTTTGAAAACCTCTGGTATAGTCAGTTGTCAGGTGTCATGGGTGTTGGTTAGTGTTGTGTAGATTATCACACTGATGATTGATGTCCTCAGCAGCTGTGTTTTTGTCTTTCACTGTCACTGCAGCACACTTTGCATCGGTATGACGTGCATCTCTCTGCAACATTCTGCAATTTTCTGTTCTTTTATTAGCTCCACTCAGAACAAATTATGTGCATTGCAGGACTGTCGGTGTGTTGGTGATGCTCTGATGGAATGAACTAGGTCAGAATAACTTGATAATATGCAGAGAAGTGAAAATGTTTCCATGCAATTATTTTCTGTTAGTGCATTAGAAATATTCTTCTCTTGAGATCTGGAAACCCCCTGACACCTGTCAGCATGTCCGCAGGACTCAGTAAATGACGTTTTGATTTAGATAAGTGGTAATAAGATAAGATATCGCTCTCGTTCAGAAACTGCGTTTACTTTGGATTGGACATGTCTCGCCCTGTCAGAGGAAATCATTAGAAATTTCACAGCTGCCTTAACTTCTTCGTCATAGTATTACCCTCTCAATAAGTGGCTTGTGTTCTTATCTGATACACCCCACATGCTCTCAGCTCTCCTCTGCATTCAAACTGTTTGTCTTTACCTTTTCATTGTGCCTTGAAACATGAACATGTAGTTCATTGTTAAAGATCAGACCGTCATAGACACATTTTTGTCAGAATTAGGAGTGTAAAGAAGCTTGGTGTTTGCTGTCATTTTCAAAATCTTTTAGTGCACAAGCTAACCAGTTATGATTCTTCTGATTGTTCTTGCTTTAACCTCCAAAACTCAGCAAAAATTGAGTCCTTTTAGTGCAAATTGTCCTCTGTAATTTTGTGATCTGACTTTAATTGAGTTTTTTCACTTGTTGGCCTGCCCTTCAGTTACATTTGTTCACTGTTCCAGGATTCATTATTTTATAGAAATGTGTAAAATTGTTTCATAATTTATATACACTGCTATTCTGCCTTTTCTTTAAAATAAATTATTACTGTTGGCGCTGATAGCCTAGTTGTTAGTGCGCCGACATATAGCACAACTGTGCTCACGGTGAAATATTATCAATAAATATTTTTTATCAATAAAAAATATTTTAAAAAATTACTTTTATTAAGCAAGGATGCAATAAATTGATTGTGACATTTATAATGTTACGAAAGATTTCTATTTCAAATAAATGCTGGGTTTTTGTTTTTTTACGTTGTTCTTAAATCTTGAAGTTGAAAAAATTGTATCATGGTTTCCACAAAAATATTAAGAAGCACAACTGTTTTCAACATTGATAGTAATAATAAGAAATATTTCGTGAGCACCAAATCAGCAGCATATTAGCATGATTTGTGACACTGAAGACTGGAGTAATGGCTGATAATTCAGCTTTGCCAACATGGGAATAAAAAAAAATATTAGGCCTATTAGTTAAAATGGTAATAATATTTCACAAATATTACTGTTCTTAGTATATTTTTGTTCACAAAATCCAGCCTTGGTGAGCATAAGAGACTTATTTTAAAAACATTGAAAAATCTTCTCAACCTTGAAGTTTTGAGCATTAATGTAAGTTTAACTTCTAATGTAACTAATTTTTTAACTGAAGTTGCAGACTTAATAAAAGAATAGAAGTGGTTTTAGTGTTCCTGTAGATTAAACAGTAGAGCATGGCACTTGAGCATGTGTTCAATTCACAGTGAATGCATGAGCTGATAAAATGTACACTGTGTAAATGCATCTGGCAAATTGATAAATGTTAAATGTGATAATATCAGGGTTAGCGGTTAAGGGTAAATAAAGGTATGTTTTGCTGTTCAAAGACTGTCTCTCTGGACTTTCTTCATCAGTGCCTTTGCATGGACATGACCTGAGCCTACAGAAACCCAGTTTGGAAACCTACTTACTTGCTTAACACACATGCACACGTTTTGCTTCAGGGATTCCTGTTCATGGAAAAACTGGTTCCTCTTTGTGTTAGCTTAACTTTTTTGAAAGTGCAATGCCACGGTCTTCTGCAGTGATTGCCAAACCAAGTGTGATTCAGGTAGCCTTTCAGCATAATGTTGGTAAAAGTGGGCGTTCACACTAGGGATGTGCACGACGACTAATTTGACTGTCGTTTAAACGAAAGTTTTGTATCCGACTAGTCGACTAGTCTAAAAGCAAGAAACCCCCAAAAGATGGTAAGAAAAAAAAAAACTCTGTGCGTGCGTGTAGCATAGCCTATATAATAGCCTATATTTGAAATACTTAATTTATGAATCACACTGTCAAATCTGCCGTTTGCAGATTTCTTAATCTTAATATAACGTTATAGCCAACAAATTAAAACACAAGTCAAAAACAATAGGATGGTTTATCAAGAAATAGCATTAAAACGGCTTTTAAAAACATACTTCGTGTAGGCTATATTGTCTAAAAACAAAACAATGCAACAATGCCCATTTTACTTACTCAGACCATGCATTATTTGTTCAGTGAAATTATCAACGTGGTCTGGTGAAAGACGGGACCTGAGGCGATTAACAATAAAATTCCTGCACTTGAAAAAACGTGCTTGGCAGGAACTGAAGTCGCAGGCACGCAGAGATAACGAAAAGCAAGCCGATAGAGTTTCAGAAAGCGCCTGGACATCCCGCACCGCCACCGAAGTGAGTCTTCATTAGAGGAATAGATGGCGCGGATGGGATCGCAGCACCGATGGGTTGTAGTGAATGACGTGATTGACATTAGCTGGCTTTATCCAGCCTCTAAGCTAACGCCTATGTGCCTGTATTGAATATTGCATCGCTCCAGTAGAGTTATTGTAAGACAATTTGACATTACACAGTTTACTCAAAACTTTTCCGTTTCCTTCTAATTCAAAATAATCCCACACCTTCTCGTCTTTCGCAAGGTCATTTTTGAACTCACCGCAACTGACACAAAGAAAACGCATGTGAGGTCTGAGGTAAAAATGTAGTTTCCGCCCAGATAAACGTTAAAAAAATAATGTATTATTTTATTTTATCTTGTTATTTAAAATGTTGTAAATGCAATGTTAAAATGACGGTAATGTGAATGATAAAATCCTGTTTTTGTATTTCTTTTTTTTTCTGTCGTGTAATCGACTATTGTTTTCAGTGTCGACTAGTAGGAGCTGTACCGTTTAGTCGACTAGTCGACTAGACCCGCACATCCCTAGTTCACACCCATACGGATTTTACCCATCAAAATGGCTTTAATCCACAGACTAGACTGCACAGGTATATGAGTCTCAAGACCTGTCTGTATTAAGGCTTAGCAGCCAGAGAGAGACAGACAGGTGAGAGCGAGGCGTTCTCTGTGTCTGAATCTACAATGCGTGTTAATTTATCACAGGAGCTGTGTTACTAACACTGTGACAAGCATTATCATTAACATATCATTAAAGTGTTGTTTTGACATGAATAATTAAAAATGTAATTCACACATATGATTAGCCATCAGACCTGTTCTTTGTGAGATTAGCTCTGCTGAGTCACTTGAAGCTTATAAAGAGCTCTGGAGTTGGGCTGAAGGTTTGGTCGTAAAAGAAAATTGATTTTGTTGGCCCAGTATCTGCCAAGGGTTGAGCATATGAGCGAGTGACCTGCAGTCCTGTTGGCACATTAAATGCACATTAGAGCGTTGTAAGTAAGTTGTTTTACTTTTAACGAGCCCGGAACCCAGCCTAGTTTCCTGTGCTGAATAAAGTCAATAAGGTCTTTTCTTTTGTAATTGCAAGGTTGTGATGTGTGCAGAGAGAGCAAAGTGAATATCAGGGTGTAAAAACTTGAGGTGATATACAATACAGTTCAAAAGGTTGAGGTCAGTTAGATTTTATTCAGTAGATGTGCATTAAATTGACCAAAAGTGACAGTAAAGAAATATAAGGTGTCACATGAAGGATGCTGTGGCACTGAATACTGGAGTAATGATGCTGAAAATTCATCCATCACAGAAATAACAAAATAACATTTCAAAATATATTCACGTACAATTTTTTTTAAAAATTATAATAATATTTCACAATGTAACTGTTTTTACTGATCAAATAAATGCAGACTTAGCATAATCAGAGACATTTAAAAATCTTACCAAAACTCAAACTTTTGAATGATAGTGTACAGTGTATATTATTTCATTTTATGACTAAAATGTACTTGCCAATACTATAAAAGTTTTGGCCATTACATGTAGTTAATTATAAATATTAACTATAAATATAGATAAATGTTACGCCAATGTCATATCAGTGTTTTGCCAACTTTATAAATCTATGCTGTGTTTTGGCTAATGTTTACACACATTTTGCAAGTTAAAACCAGACATCAGAATATTATAAAATGTCAATTTAAATCATAATATGTACATTTAAATGATAAAGTAACATTATAATATTTAAGTGTAATACTATGAAAGATTTACAGTAAGTTTTTAGTACTTTTGCAACCTTCCAATCAGAAAGAGTATGCAGCTTTAATTGAAAAATATAAGCCGTTTAAATTAATCTTAGTCCAATTAGAAAGATTCTGATAATTTAAACAAAAAACAATATTGGTCAATGCTGATAAGGCGCATCTCTCCTAAAACATTTTGTATCTAATTGTCATAAGCGTTTCTATGTTTTATTTATTTGGTGATTTGTTTGTTTTTGTAGATGACCATGGATGAGAAGTATGTGAATAACATCTGGGATCTTCTGAAGAATGCCATCCAGGAGATCCAGCGGAAGAACAACAGTGGGCTGAGCTTCGAGGAGCTCTACAGGAACGCCTACACCATGGTGCTGCACAAACATGGGGAGAAGCTCTACACGGGCCTCAGAGAGGTGGTCACCGAGCACCTCATCAACAAAGTATGAGCTCCTGTCTCACTCTTTCCTGTAGATCTTTCCTGTAAGGCTTTAGAGAAAACATACGAGGTCCTAGAGATCTGCATTCAACTTTTGAGTGTTAAAGTGTGTCACAGACTTTAGCAGGGAGTTAAATGTAGTTTAATAAGCAGTGAGCCACAAGAGACTGAGTGTTACAGAGATTTCACCTCGGTTTACTGCTTAAAAAGACCTGCTTAATGAATTTGACAGAGTGTGATGTGAATTTAAATTGAACAGATTGATTTAAGCAGATCTGAAGGACACGGTCTCACATCTTCACTACATATATATTTATATATAGCTTAATGAAGACCCTGGGGTTTTATCTCTGGTGCTGGCTGTTAATGATGTCAGTTATAGAGATGATGCAGTGGTGATGTCATTGTACACTCAGGTGGATGAAACCCATGTGCTTGAGCTGCTCTCATAACAGCTTTCATTTTTTCCCCCTGTCTTCAGGTACGAGAAGACGTGCTTCACTCGTTAAATAACAATTTCCTGCAGACGCTAAACCAAGCGTGGAATGATCATCAGACTGCCATGGTCATGATTAGAGACATTTTGATGTACATGGTAAGTTGTTTAGACTTTCTTTGGTGGGATGTAACTATTATAAAAATTGAGTTGTAACTTTACAGATGTTCTAATGTTTTCTTTGATTTTTAGAGCGTTCAGCGAGGAACTCATGGATAACACAACCAACCAAAAAGCATCAATGATCCTTAACATTTACTGACTTGGCCATAGAACGCTACAGTGATGACATATTTTTTTAGGCCAGAGCAGAAGTTAGCATCACTCTTGTTCCCTTGACAAAAACCCAATAGGATTGTTCCATTGGCTTTTAGATTAGGCTATAAAGTACACCACAGTCACATGACTTCAATGTCACCATCACAAAAAAGCACAAGGGAGTTTTACTGATGTATTTATTAGTGCTGGGCAATGATTAATTTTTTTTTAATCGCAAGAGTTTTCTGCAATTTAATCGCATTGTTATGCGCAAAATTCAATAATGAATTCAAAAGTACTGTATTGCGCACTTTTGTTTTAAAAGTACTGCGGTATGAACAAAAGTGCAATAACATTTGGTTTGCAAACATTTTAAACAAATAAGATGTTTTTTTACAGCAGTACCCTTTACATAGTAGCAGTTAAAATGTTTCTTGTAAATCTCAACTTGAACATTAATGTAATCAAATTAAAATCTCCTTTTCATATAACTCGTGTATTCTTGTGATGGTGCGTCTTGACACCATGTCTACACCGGATGCGCGCAGCGTGACAAAATACTATAGAACCCATTATAATCAGTAATGCTGTCTACACTGGATGCGGCGTGACACGACAAATCATACGTGCCGTCATTCATTGCGATCCTATACACCGGATGCGACAGTTGTCGCACCATGCCGCAACAGCTAAAGTCTGTCTTCAATGACTGGACGCGTCACGCGATAAAGTGACCATTGCAAATTATTTGAATTTTTTGTCAGTACGTCATAGACAGAACGAGCCAGCAGTTTGCTGTCAGGGATTTGTCGTGTCGCGCCACGTCGCATCCTGTGTAGACCGCATCACTGATTATAATGGGTTCTATAGTAGGATATTTTGTCACTCCGCGCCGCTCGCATCCGGTGTAGACACGGTGTTAGGCCCACCCCAAATGCTCTCATTGGTTGAAACGCATGATGACGCCCATCCCAAGCCAGTACTGATCAACATCCCACCCCTCCTGTGACCCATGGTTTGTTTGTATGTGTCTTCAGAGTCAGTGAGCAACAGACTTTCAAAATAATAATAAAAACTGAATGCTCTCATTGGTTGAGACGCATGATGACGCCCATCCCAAGCCAGTACTGATCAACATCCCACCCCTCCTGTGACCCATGGTTTGTTTGTATGTGTCTTCAGAGTCAGTGAGCAACAGACTTTCAAAATAATAATAAAAACTGCGTTAATGCGCGAGAAAATAATTGTCGGCGTTAATTAATGGATGTGTTAACGCGATAATAACGTGTTAACTTGCCCAGCCCTAGAATTTATGTATTAGAATAAAATGCGAAAATATACCAACGTGACCTTATTTGAGGCTATGTCCACACGAAGCCAGAGCTTTTTTTCCCCTCGTCTCAAGAAATATCTGCGTCCACACGAAACCGACACAAAATGGTGTAGTATACATGCCAGACCAGTATGTGGCGCTGTAATTCTGCCACAGAGATACACTAAAAACGGAGAAGACGACTTGGACTATGCGCATAAACCTTGCGCGCGGTATACAAACGAACATGGAACAATACATTTATTAATCTGTGTTAATGTTAGTTAATAAAAAGACAATCGTTCCGTGTTTGTTTGTGTTTTTGTTGCTGTTACATGACGTAGCGGTGTCTGACTCGGGGCGAGACGTGGGCTGATGACATCATCGTTTCAGAAAATATACTGATTCACTGTCCACACGAAAACGCAAGGGCGTCGTTTTCAGATTTATCCACTCTGGGACCCGGTTTCAAAAATAATCAGTTTCAGTCTCCCAAAACGCCGGATCCGTCTGGACGAAACGCCTATACGATACAAAATTTATGCGTATACAGCTAATGGTGTCTCCGTGTGGACGGGGCCTCAGGTATTTAACCAAAAAAAAAATGTAAAATTTTAAAATCTAGTACTTAATAATTATAATAGAACCTTGTTTCAGTTTTTTTTTTTTGCCTGCAAAAAAAGTTTAATATCATGAAAATTTATTTGGAAATGAGACTTGGGAAAGCAATTGGGACACAACAAAGCCTGGATTTGAATCTACATGAAAATTTTTTCTTTCTTTGTCTATCTAGGACCGTGTGTATGTTCAACAGAATAACGTGGAGAACGTCTACAATCTCGGCTTGATCATCTTCAGAGATCAGGTTGTGCGATATGGCTGCATCAGAGATCATCTCAGACAAACTCTACTGGACATGATCGCTCGAGAGCGCAGGGGAGAGGTGGTCGACAGGTGTGTGTGTTCTGTCATTCCATCTCTCATCAGAGTGTTTTAGTTAAAGAATGAAAGCTTGTTAGCTGTAAGTGTATTGACACATGCACAGTTGTAGAGGAATGGATTTTTATCTCATTTGTGCTGTCATGTTTTATGGCAGAGGAGCCATCAGGAATGCCTGTCAGATGCTGATGGTTTTGGGCTTAGAAGGTCGGTCCGTCTACGAGGAGGATTTTGAAATCCCGTTTTTAGACATGTCTGCTGAGTTCTTCCAGGTGGGTGCTGTTTTCATGCTGCTTCAACTCTGTTTGCTTATCGTTTTGGATATAACAAAAGATTTCCAGATCTACCAAGATTTTTTTTCCAGTAAAAAAGGCTGAGAAGAACAAATTCACTACTTGTGTGAAAAAAATAAAATAAATAATTGTTGAATTGATTAATTTGCTCATTTATGTTTGACTGACTGCGTTGACCACTGTGTTATTTATAATGTCTCTGTTTTTGTGTTTGTGTGTGTGTGTTTCTGTGCAGATGGAAAGTCAGAAGTTCCTAGCGGAGAACAGTGCCAGTGTCTACATCAAGAAAGTGGAGGCTCGGATAAACGAGGAGATTGAACGAGTGATGCACTGCCTGGATAAATCAACAGAGGAGCCCATTGTGAAGGTGGTGGAGAGAGAGCTCATCTCCAAACACATGAAGACCATCGTAGAGATGGAGAACTCGGGACTGGTCCACATGCTCAAAAATGGAAAGACAGAAGGTGAGCGGCTGTTTGTGTTTTGATCTGTCATCTATCTCTAAGTGTCAGGAATTAGGCTTTCTGTTTTCCTCTCTTGCTTTGCATTTCATTCAGTTTCTCTCATCTTTTCTCACATTCTCTGTCAGACCTGGCATGTATGTATAAGTTGTTCAGTCGGGTTCCTAACGGACTGAAGACGATGTGTGAGTGCATGAGCTGGTACCTCAGAGAGCAGGGTAAAGCGCTGGTGTCAGAGGAAGGAGAGGGCAAGAACCCAGTCGACTACATCCAGGTACACATTCACCGACAGGAGGACTTGAAGTAGTAAAAGAAGGAACAGCACAGACAATTCATTCAAAACAACAGGACTGGCTGAGTCAGATCCTGAATAGACAAAGGAACAAATCTGCTAAGTTTTAGGAGTTCAGACTTGTAAAAATGTGTAAATACAGCAACCTCAATAAGCTGTAGGTTTGTAATAAGTAGTAAGGATGCTCTTTTTCTTGTGAATCATTTAGGGTTTGTTGGATTTGAAGTCGCGCTTCGACCGGTTCCTGCAGGAGTCCTTCAACAACGACAGGCTCTTCAAACAGACTATCGCTGGAGACTTTGAGTATTTCCTCAACCTCAACTCCAGATCACCCGAGTACCTCTCGCTCTTCATCGACGACAAACTCAAGAAAGGAGTGAAGGGGGTAAGAAATTAGTCTTAGACCATCTTTAGCTTGTGAGATGAAAACTCTGCCTACAAATTTGGTCAATTCAGTCTTCAGTTTAGCTACAAAAAACAATATTATGCTCCATGGACATTTCTGTCCAGTGAAAATGAAAATATTGTTATGCATATGAGTTGTTGTATAATTTAGATATGGATTAATTGATGAATGAACACCCACATAAACAAACAACACTTAACTAAAACTATTAAAAAAAAATTTTATTAATTGAAATAAAATATAAATATTTGATTAAAAACAGACTATGGTAAATGTTGCCTTGATAACTACTGAAATAAAGTACGTTCATGTTGAAGTTCTAAAATTACTGAAACTAAAACTGAAATAAAAAAATAAAGCTAAAAAGAAATATTTGCAAAAAAAACTAGAAAATGACAAAAGCACACAACAAAATTCTTAGAATTTAGACTAAAAAAAATGAAAACTAAAAATTAGAAAATCAAAGCTAATTGAAAAATATTACTGTAAAAAAATATGCGGTCAAACTGTACAATAACGTTGCGTTTGTTAACATTAGTTAACATGAACTAACAATAAAAAAATACTTCTACATATCTACTAATGCATTATTAAAAATATATATATTTTTAATATTATTTAATGGACCTGAGCTAACATGAATTAACAATAAACAGTTTAACTAATGTTAACAAACATGAATAAATACTATAACAAATGTTGATCATTGTTAGTTAATGTTAGCTAATGTGTTAACTAATGCTAACTAATGGGACCTTATTGTAAAGTGTTACCATGAATGCTATAATAGTATAGAAATAATACTGAAACAAAGTTATTTATTACTGATCTCTTAATTGTGTTTGTGTTTAGCTGACAGAACAGGAGGTGGAGTCCATCCTGGATAAGGCCATGGTGCTGTTCAGGTTCATGCAGGAGAAGGATGTGTTTGAGCGTTACTACAAACAGCACCTGGCCAGAAGACTCTTAACCAATAAGAGCGTTTCAGATGACTCCGAGAAAAATATGATCTCCAAACTAAAGGTGAACATCGTATCCTTCATTACTCTCATTCACTGTATTCCTTTGTGTGTCTAATGTGATGCTCTCTCTCTCTCTCTCATCTCTCTCAGACGGAGTGCGGTTGTCAGTTCACCTCTAAACTGGAGGGCATGTTCAGGGACATGAGCATCTCTAATACCACTATGGATGAATTCCGCCACCACCTGCAGACATCACAGGTGCAGACGCACACACATACACACTAGCTAACTATAACTACTGCACCCTAAGGGCTTATTTACACCAAGTCCACGTTTGCAGAAAAAGAACATTGAAACGATGCATCCATTCGAGTTCTTTCACACCAAATGCAAAACTGTGTGGTTTGTCTTGATGTTGCAGGTGTCTCTCTGTGGTGTTGATCTCACAGTGAGAGTTCTGACCACAGGTTACTGGCCCACACAGTCAGCCACACCAAAATGCAACATCCCGCCCCCCCCACGCCACGCCTTCGAGGTCTTCAGAAGGTACAACTCAATGAAAATGAGTTTATTAAAAGACCAGACTTCGTTCTCTTTTCAGTTAAACAGTATTTAGGAGAAGCCGATAATCTCAGCTTGACATGCTATAATCCCTTATGAAGTGTGTCTGTATGTCAGATGTGTCTCCACTTGTAGCTTGGTTTCATGCGAGTTATATACTCTGTGCAGGTTTTATTTGGCTAAGCACAGCGGCAGGCAACTTACACTCCAGCACCACATGGGTTCTGCAGACCTCAACGCCACCTTCTACGGAGCCATCAAGAAGGTACAGATACACATGGAAAATAAATCAAATTTAATAATTTATTATATAATATAAAAAAATAAAATTTCATGACACTTGCACGTTTAATACCAAATTACAAAATATTATAACTACTGTAATATTGTAAATGCATAATAAAATATGAAATGTGTGTATGTATTTTATATATACAGTATATATACTTAAATATTTAAAATAATGTGTAAAGATAATGATTAATATAGATATAAATTGTAAAGATACTGATTAAATTGTGAACTGTATTTTAAATGTAAATATATTTATAGATATTTAAAATACTGTTGAAATTAGTATTTTTGCAATTGCATTTCATGTCAGTTATACACATACACATACATACCTATATACATAAATATACTTATTTAAAACATATTTCATGTACTTAAATATTTAAAATATATAATGAATAAACTAAATGGCAGGATGCAAGAATCAACAATATGCTGTGCTGAGTAGCTCCACCCACAGTGGAATATCATTGGTCTAAATCCTCCTCCTCATAGCCGCATATTAAACATCAAACATGTTCTGATTGCTTGTGATTTTGTTGCTTTACACAGCATTTTTTCTTTCAGTGAAGACTATTGAACTCTTTCTCACATGTTGGTTGTTTGTAATAAAGGGTTACAATTATTTATGAAATAAATGGTTAATTGACTCTCTCTTTCTCTCTCTTTAGGAGGATGGCTCTGATGTTGGTGTTGGCGGGGCTTTGCTAACAGGCTCAAACACACGGAAGCACATTCTGCAGGTGTCCACCTTCCAGATGACCATCCTCATGCTCTTCAACAACAGAGAGAAGTTTACCTTTGAGGTAAAGCCTCCTATCCACCTGTTCCTGATCTAAATGCCCTGCTTACCCAATCGGTTTCACCTTCACCTGTGTCAACCCTTCTTCAACCCTTTAGGAGATCCAGCAGGAGACCGACATCCCCGAGCGCGAGCTGGTCCGGGCCCTGCAGTCTCTAGCCTGCGGGAAGCCCACCCAGAGAGTTCTCACGAAAGAGCCCAAGAGTAAAGAGATCGAGAGCGGCCATGTGTTTACAGTCAATGACCAGTTTACCTCCAAACTGCACAGAGTCAAAATACAAACAGGTATTGTGCTGCCACAAGAGGGCGCTGTTGATTCAGAATGAAGGGACGAAATAAAGTGATTGTCTGAAAGAAATCAGAGTTAAACATTGGACTTTTGTTAGCTTTAAGGTTAACTATATGGTAGTTTACTCCTAAAAGCAGTGAAATAATGGATATTTTTAACCCGTGCATGCATTAAAATAGATCAAATACATAATGACTCATCTCAGAGATTTGTCTGATTAAATACTCTCTAGAATGAGAACGTTGTTCCCCTTAATATAATCTCACCCTGCCTTTTTTATTATAGCAAGTAGCAAATCATATGTGATCCTGGACCACAAAACCAGTCATAAGGGTCATTTTTTTGAAATTGAGATTTATACATCATCTGAAAGCTAAATAAATAAGCTTTGTTAGGATAGGACAATATTTGGCCGAAATACAACTATTTGAAAATCTGGAATCTGAGGGTGCAAAAAAAAATCAAAATATTGAGAAAATCGCCTTTAAAATTATCCAAATGAAGTCCTTAGCAATGCATATTACTAAACAAAAATCAAGTTTTGATATATTATTGGTAGGAAATTTACAAAATGTCTTCATGGAACATGATCTTTGCTTAATATCCTAATGATTTTTGGCATAAAAGAAAAATTTATAATTTGGACTCATACAGTGTATTGTTGGCTATTGCTACAAATATATGTGCTACTTATGACTGGTTTTGTGGTTCAGGGTCACATATAGCATTTATTATTATTTTAAATTAGCTTTAATTTTTCATATTTTCATTTGAAATTTAGTTAAAAAAATTTGTAGTTTTATTTTTTAAGTATTTAAATCTTTTTTTAAATCTTTTTATTTAGATTTTAAATATTTTAAAAGCTAAATAGAAATATTTAGCTTTTAAAATATTTTCAGTTTTTCTTAAATGTTTCTATTTAGCTTTAATTTATTTTATTTAGGTTTTAGTTTGAGTAATTTTAGAACTTCAACTTATTTTATTTTGGTTAGTTGCCAAGGTAGTTTTAATTATTTTAGTTTTAGTTAATAATAACTACACTTTTGGCCCTGTTGATCCTATTTCATGCCCCAGCTTCCTTTTTCAATAGGACTTAAAGGGGTCATATGATGCTGCTAAAAAGAACATTAATTTGTATATTTGGTGTAATGACTTTAGTCTTTGCAACTTTACAGATCTTCTTTATGCACCAAGAGCTTGTAACACTCCAAAGAGAAAGGAAAAATTGAAATCGCATCATATGACCCCTTTAACACTTTTTTTTCTTGGAGATGAATTCTGATTTGACAAAATGTTAGGTGAATGAGATATTGTCCATGTACTTTTACATCTGAAGTGACCTAAATGTAGACGTTTTTAAATTTAGAAAAGCGCTTTACAAACTCGTTGAATCCATCTCCTGCAGTTGCTGCTAAGCAAGGCGAGTCGGACCCGGAGCGCAAGGAGACACGGCAGAAAGTAGACGATGACAGGAAACATGAAATCGAGGCTGCCATTGTACGCATCATGAAGTCCAGGAAGAAGATGCAGCACAACGTACTGGTAGCAGAGGTGAGCGTGTGTTCTTTGCGTGATCTTTATTCGTTTCAAAAATCGTATCTGCAGATTTCTAATGATCGTTTGGTTGTGTCCCGTCAGGTGACCCAGCAGCTGAAAGCGCGGTTCCTGCCGAGCCCCGTGGTCATTAAAAAGCGCATAGAAGGACTTATAGAAAGAGAATATTTGGCCCGGACGCCGGAGGATCGTAAAGTCTACACGTACGTCGCGTAGTGGATCACATGACTGCACAAGGAGACGAGCGAGCGACACAAAGACAGGAAAAATAAAAAGATTCTGGACTGCTTTTCGCATGGACTGGGAAGTTCCTTTTAAACAAAAGATGAACTCTGGGTAACGGACTTCTTTTAAAAGAAAAGCAAACCGAGAAATCATAAACCATACAATCGGGAAAATAATCAGGAAGCAAACTAAGAAATCCATAATTGTGTTGTAGATTATTTTTAATTAGATCACTCCCACTCTTATGAGAATCTCAGCTATGAATGGATCCAGCTTCAGTCTCTTCACCGTTTTACCCTCGTAGAGATCAAAATTAAAAGAATCCCTTGGGAAAATGTGAATGCACGGCACATGTTTTTTTTTTTCAATACTGTATAAAAGGCAGAATTATTTAAAACCCTAACAAAACAGCCAAAATGTGGCTACAGAAATAAGACAAAAAAATTCAATAAAAAACGCTGATATTGAGCCGTTTGCCGCTTTCTTGCAGAAGCCGTTGTGGTAACGTAAAGGCACGGAGATGATGCATCAATGTGATTTTATTCCTGGTTTATTAAACAAACGTAAACGTTCCACACTGTCCCAGGTGAGCGTGTCTCCCGAGGCACGTGAAATAAAAAGCAGCCAAATGACTGGCAGAAATCTCCAGTTTCTTGCGATTAAAGCTCGAAAATGCCATTACTGCCCAGCTTGAATTATGTGTGGCCCTGGTCCAAACAGAATCAAATTGTTTTCAGAAATGGGCAGAGCAGATGAGTGCTGCACATGTGCACAGCGGGTAACCGCTTTGAAGAAAGAGTAACAACATCACTGAGACTCCCTGATGAAATAAAAGCTAAAAAACCAAAGCAATTAACTCACATTTTTTATTTTATTTATTTATTTATTTTTTTTTTATGGTTTGAATTTTAGCAAATTTCTCTAAATTTTGTGAAGCACCTTTATTTTTTAATTATATATATATATAATAAAAAAATAATGGTGCTTCACGATGCCATATAGAAGAACCATTTTTTGTGTGGCATCGCTGTGAAGAACCTTTTAAGCACCTCTATTTTTAAGTGTATATAGTAAGAAAAGAAAAAATAAAGAAATTACTTTTATTCAGCAAGAATCCATTAATTTGATTGAAAGTGACAGGAAAGACATTTATATTGCATTAAAGTATATTCAAATAGAAATTATAAAGTGTAATAATATTGTGACGAGTGGGGGGGGGGCCGAGAGCCGTGGGAACGGAGCGAGGCCGGTGGAGTAATTGATAATGAGCGACACCTGCACCACTCACCGGTCTCGAGTCCCACGGAGGAGCTCCGGAAGGATAAAAGGAGGAGTTACGACAGTGAAAGTGGAGAGAGTACTTTTCTCTCTCCCCTCTCTCGTCTCTGTCTCTCCTTGACCTTCCATCTCCTTTTCTCTCGCCTCGTCTGTCCTTACCCCCAGGTACGCCGCGGCCGCCGTGATCGGCTCCCTGGGAGGGGGGAGGGGGGGGAGTAGAGCGCAGTCTCGGGAGTATCCCCCGGCCTGCTAGGGGCGATGGGGGTATGTGACGAGTGAGGGTGGGGCCGAGAGCCAGGTTACTTTAAATTGTAACAATATTTCACAATATTACTATTTTACTGTATTGTTGGTCAAATAAATGCAGCATGATTTTATAAATGTAGTATTATATATAATATTAATTAATACTTTTATTCATCAAGGAACCATTAAATTGATTTAAATGACAGTAAAGACGTTTATGATGTTACAAAATATTTCTAGTTCAAACAAGTACGACTGGCGTAATGACTGCTGAAAATTCGGCTTTACCACACAGGAACAAATGACATTTTAAAATGTATTAAAATAATTTTTTTTAATTGTAGCAATATTTCACAATATTATTTTTTACTGTATTTTGCAGCCTTGATAAACCTTGAAAGTCATTGATGTAGATATCAAGATATCAAACCAAACAATAGCACAAACACTATTTCCCAGGGTTTTTTTTAGGTCTTAAATTCTATAACATTTGTTACACTGTTCAAAATGAAGATTTCGGTCTTTGTGGTTGTTCATAGTTAAAGGCAGAGTAAGTGATTTCTGGTAACCAATGTTGATATTTGAAATCACCAAAACAAACACGCCCCTACCCCAAAAGGGTCTTGCCCCTATTTTGATAGCTCCGCCCCACATATACGTACGCAACCCAGGCAACGATTAGTTCTGTGAAACAAAGCAAAACCAATGTTACACCATGTCTACGGACGTGAGCGGCGCGGCACAACAAATCCCCGACAGAAAACTGCTGCCAGGTTCTATTTATGACGTGCTGACACAAATTTCAAATGGTTTTCAACAGTCGTTTGATCGCGTCCAGTGTAGGCAGACTTTAGCTGTTGTAGACACACGTTGTTACTCACCTATTGAGAAGAAACAAAGCAACCTCGGCGTCCGATCGCAGGCCTCCGCTCCTTGAGTTCTCTCCAGCGCTGGAAAGCTGATCCGATATTTACACGGGTCCTACTTCTTGCCTTATCGTTCCGCAGACGTTTTCCTCTTTTGTTTTTTATCCACCATCTCTATCTTTCTGTCGCTCGGCTAATGTCCGTCCCATGCACTGAAAGCTCTCTCCTCCACATCACAAGTAGACACGCCCCTTATTGCTGATTGGCTACAAGTTTGTTTTGCGATTCGGCCCGAATCAGTTTTCTAAAGTGTTTTTGAAAAATCACATACCCCGCCTTTAAAGCAGCACTATGTAACTTTTTCTGTGTTCAAAATTTGCTAAATGTATATAATGAGCGAGTACATAATGAATTCATCTTCCAAACCGCCTTTTTGTCTTATCCCGAATCACTACGGTACACTTATAATAAGTACTTATATTTGGACTATTGTAGCCTGGT
>NW_015660026.1:2501-5673 GCF_001515625.1 Sinocyclocheilus rhinocerous | reverse complement strand
GTAATCTTTAATCAAAATCTGAACATTTGCTTCCGCTCTGGAATGGCAGTCCTTCTCTGATGACGTCAGTTTGACGGCTCGGGCAGAATATTCTTAAACACACCCCTCTAACAGTTAGATTGCTATGAGTGAGAGACAGAGAGGAGGAGCGCCAAAATAAAAACACGCCCTCTATTCAATATTCCGTTTCAGCTGGAAACACGTCACTACACTGAAATAAAGTCTGCAGCAACTTCCGGTTCATGCAGAGGGGAACTGACTTCACACATCTGCTAATAATCACCTTGAGAGCAGCTGATTACATGTAATTGAAAAATGGTTCACCGCCCTTATTGTGACAGCTTATTCATTCATGTTTGAGCAGACGTATGAATTCTGAATCCTCTCGCCGCAGGAGGAACGGAACATGAAGGTGGACTTTAATCACAAGCTTTGATCTGCACGGGGGTGTTTGGGATTTACTGAGACAAACTCACACGCTCATTAACACCGAGACCTTCTCAGCAAAACACACAGCTGTTGTCTTACTAAACACTCGCTGTACCAGTCAGACGATCTGAGAAGACAACGGTGCAGTCGCTTTCAGTGCTCGTTTGCTCCACTAATAAGATGATCACATACACGGATGTTTGTGGATGTGAAAGCATCGTATGCGTCATACAGTGAGCGTGATGAATCATTTACCCAGTTACCAGCAACAGGAAGTGAAGGAAGAAATGATGATGCAGTTTATTATCTATTTAAGAGGAAGCACCACCGTGTTATAAGGAGTTTGTTAGTTACGTTGTGTTAATTTAATTTCTACAGAACACATCTGAAGGTTATGTCACCATATAGGACGTTTTTTGCGTGACATTGATATTGACAAGGCTAAAAGCCTAATTGTTTTTGTTTTATTATTCATGAGCAATTTGAGAGAGGACAGGACTGGAAGTGGGAAATGACGCAGGTTGCATACATTATGAGCACCATTTATATTCAGGTTTTAACCCTATAAAGTCTACTGTATGATACCTTAGAAATCTGTAGAAAATCTGTATCATATGTGATGTGCACATTTCTAGGGCCTCTGAATGATCAACATGATTAAAACTGGCTGAAGAGCCTGTTGCACTCAATCTGCTACATGCCTTCTGTCATCTGATTGATCAGACGTTGAGTTCATACTTTTTTTTTTTAGCAAATAAAAGGCAATTTAGTTTCATTTTAAAAACACCCACTTTCAAACGTTTAAATCCTTAACGTTTCAACATTAGAATAACTTTCACATCGTTAGTGATAATTTCAAGATGAGCATTTAGATGACTGAATCAACTTTGGTTTAATTTTATTGTCCATGCATATTGTTTTTTTTTTTTTTTAGAAAAATCATGTTAAAATGTATCAAATAGATGCATCAGGTTTTTGAGGAGCATTATTTGTTTATCTCTCAATCATTATATTGCATTGCATTCAAAGCTACAGAGCTTTGATAATAAAACTAAGCATTTAAATATCTTCTCATTAAGACATATTGGGAGATATAGAATTGATATCGATATAGAACTGATATTTATATGCATTTTATGTAAGGAGTCTGGGATACAGTTATAACATCTCATTGATTTACATTTCAAAATTTCAGCTTATATGTTTTGGTTAAATAAATATCAGAAACTGCACAAAATGTGCCTTTGAATAAAACTTTGCGAGTACAAACTCTTACTCCATGTTCTCCTATATCATATAAGCAAAAAAACAACAACTGATATATCAAATATGATACTCGACAAAAACATGAAAACTTTTTGTTTTAGATTTTTTTTTTTTTTTGTTCAATATAAGGTTCAATAAATGATTCCATTAAAAAAAAAAAAAAAATCTGACTGATTTCATATGCCAGGCTTTGCAGGGTTAATTGGCATGTTGTGGCCAAACGTAAGTGTAAACCTAAAAGGAAACAAAAGTCAGCATAAAATCAAAACAAACCTAAAACAGATTTATTTGAAATGTTTCTTGTTTTTATTGTGCATAATTCATTAAAGCATGTTATTCTAAAGACAAAAAGAGAATCTTTGATCAAAATGTTATAATTTCTACCTCTGAAATGACTTTCTTTTACGGATGAAGACGACCAAAGCCACTTTGATTAAGGGAGACAGTAGTTTTCACAATTGACTACAAACTCCGCTGTATGAAGACTATTTTTTTTACAGTCCAATCCATTGGCAATGGATAAAATCACATCTCATCCTACTTTTGTTTCTTGTTAAACATTCTATTTCACTCAGAAATACATCATGTCTCATGTTGTTTTTTAAGACTAGCTTTAGTTTCTGTATGATTATTTAGCAGTTACAGTTGTTGTTACAGAGAAAAAGCTTCATATTCATATCATTATTTGTTACACACAGCATGATATTTTAGTACTACGTACTGTAAAACCTCTCAGTTATCTCACATGTGTAATACCTAACATGTTCTATGTGTAATATCTCACTCTGAGGGTTTGACAGCCATCGCCAAATTCTCCAAGCGGCCCATGAATGCTTTGACGTCCCGTCGAGAGCTGTGCGTCCACGCCAGGGGCAAGTGTGCTGGAACCGGCCGTCGATCTGAAACAAACAACCTGTAAGAGTGCTCCTGGAAAAATCTACACACATCACATCAGGTGTTAGCATTTTTAACAAGCATGCACACCTTGGAAGAAAAGGCCGCGGCGAGCCAGACGACTGTATCGGCTCCCTGCTCCGCTGAACGCAGACGAGCACGCACACGCATCATCTGATGGAACTGAGGCATCGCCTTGGCAACCGCTGAGCACAACCAGACTCCGAGGTCACAAGTGATGAGTTTGACAGAGAAGCTTACAAAAAGTGTTATCTAATGGATTTGCTAATGGATTTCTAAAATCGTTATGCAGCATGTTACTGAATTGAAGAGTCTGCAATTTAAGTTTATGTAATTTTTTTTATATTTTTATTTTAGATTTATTTAAAATTAAATATATATTTTATGTGTATATATTAATTTGTATTTTCATTTCATTTAAGTTATTTTACTTTATTTTAGTTATATTTTATTTTTATTTTAAATGTATTTAAATGTAAATAAATATTTTATGTGTGTATATAAATTATATATATTAATTACTATATATATATATATATATATATATATACATATAGTACAC
>NW_015660026.1:1119-2222 GCF_001515625.1 Sinocyclocheilus rhinocerous | reverse complement strand
AATGTTGTGTAGTGTTTAATACTATATACACAGCCAGTTTTACTCACTGAAATATTTATTTGTCATAAAATTATTACTTTATAATTGTATTCGAGTCTTACACGCATGCTATACAGATAATGTAGAGTCGTGCATTAATTTGAGTGATGACAGATATTATGGGAGTGGCTTGATGGAGCGCAGGAGATGCAGATAGCATGATCTTGACCCTTGAGAATCTTTAATTAATGCTGTCACGTAACAAATCTTTTCAAATATAAAATTAAATTAATTGCTAATTACTACAATTAAATGAAGATGTAAAGCCTTTACAAAAATTAGAAATCGTCAATATAAATAATTGGGAATCATGTAAAAAAATGTAAATAAAATAAAAACAGTGCACATTTCATTTATCCATTATACCATTTATGTAGTTTTATTCGCTTGGCTGTTTCCGTATAAAAGTCCAGAAATTTGTCAAGTTTTTCGTCAGGTGTCTTTTTTAATTATATGATGTCATTACGTTGCTGTCTTGCCGCCAGCCAATCGCTGCATTGCTGATCGTAGTTTCGAGTATCGATACACAGCCCCTTTTAAACCAACCCATGAACGCGCAATTATCTCAGATAACTCAGTCCAGCCATACTAATCATCAACAACAGCTGCGTTCGAAGAACCGAATTAGCCAGATCCTGATTAGCGCGATGATATCATCTCGGATGTAATAAACAACGTACGAAGAACGGGCCCCTGTTTCACAATTCGAATTGTGTGTGTGTGTGCATCATTACAGTCTTTAAAAAGGGTTCATATGTGTATCTCTTATCATCACAAGACTGCAATCACTAGTAAATGGAAAACGTCCTATTAATAAAGTATCTGAACAAGATCTACTCTATGAACAATGCATTAAATTACATTAAATAAAGATTAAATAAAACAAGCAAATGAAACGATAACTCACATGTATCTGGTCCACTGATGCCATGTCTTAAGTCAAGAGAATTATAAATCATCTAATAACAGGCGTCCAATACTGACTTCCAGAAAAGAGGAATAACCAATGACATTTGACGTTACAATTAAAACAGCAAGCCCCGCCCCACGACTGACAAAAATAA
>NW_015660026.1:0-971 GCF_001515625.1 Sinocyclocheilus rhinocerous | reverse complement strand
CACTGGAAAGCGTAATGCTGCCATCAAAGGTTTTGAGTAAGTAAACAAGTTATGTAAAATGTACTTTTATTCAGGTGCTGTTGACTCTGAACGTAGTAAATACTAACACTTCAAGCAAAGGTCTTACTGCTATTTTATGCTTGATTTCTGTGCATTTATTGTGACAGAGCTTTTACTACCATGTGGACAACTGGAGACCCAGCCAGCTGGGCAAAACCTGCCTCCAAGTCATCCGGGGCCGGGAAAGCGATCAGCCTCCTCAAAAGGAATGTAGTTAACAAAATATACTATACAAGCAGCACATTGACTACTCTAAATATATCCAAGTTTCATTTCTATAGTATTGTCCCTTAAGAAGATATACTAAAATGGTTGCTGAAAAGTGAGGGGTGTACTCACTTTTGTGAGATACTGTATACAAATATATATATATATTATAATTTTCATCCAAAATTTCTCATTTTAATTTTGCCTTAATTGATTTACTACAGTAACTAAACCTAAAATTGAAATAAAAATCACTTTTAAAATATATAATTTTATATATAAATAATAATAATAAATAATAATAATAATAATAATGAGAACAATAATTAAAACATTAACTAATTTTAGGTAAAAAAAATTTAAAAAAAAATTAACAAACTATTAATGAAATCTATGTGCAAGTATATAATAGTATCTAAATGAAACTAAAATAAATATGAAAACATTTCTAGAGTTGCTCTTTTACAGCTGAAAGGCTTCAAATCAAGTACTGTAAACTAAATTTTGTAAATGTAATTTAATCATTACATTTAATAATTATTTGAATCATTTTACTTTTTTATTTTTATTTTAGATTTATTTAAATGCAAATATATTTTATATTTTTGCATATAAATTGTATATATTAATTACATTATTTATATATATATATGTATATATATGTGACCGCTGGGCATCTGAGACGGAGCTCCTAAGACAAGAGC
>NW_015660025.1:596-2168 GCF_001515625.1 Sinocyclocheilus rhinocerous | reverse complement strand
ATCTCCAATTCCCAACAATGGAACACCTGTAACTTACTTGACGGGCCTACATAGGCTTTTCCGTCGACAGACCTTTTTTGAGGTAAATATGAATATTGATGAGTTCTGCATTTTTATGCAAATTAAGCCATTTCACGAGCTCCGATGTACATGAAACTTATTTTATGGGACCTAGGCAGGGTTTCCATTGACAGACCTTTTTAAAGCTAATTACGAAAACTGATTAGTTGTAATGTAAATGAACCTGTCATGCAGTGTTTCCTGTGTACTGTACTCAGTGTTTTACATAATAAAATCATTATTATGGCCAGGAGGATGAAAAGGCTTTTCTTGGTCTAAAATCATTATTATGGACAGGATGATGAAAAGTCTTTTCGTGGTCACATAGGTGGTCAGCGGGACAAATAGGCAGTTCGTGGTCATATAGGTTGTCAGCTGGACAAATAGGCAGTTCGTGGTCATATAGGCGGTGAGCGGGGCAAATAGTCAGTTCGTGGTCATATAGGTTGTCAGCGGGACAAATAGTCAGTTCGTGTTCATATAGGTTGTCAGCCGGACAAATAGGCAGTTCGTGGTCAAATAGGTGGTAAGGGGGATGAATAGGCTTTTCGCGGTTACGGAGGCGGTCCAGGGGACGAATAGGCTTTTCGTGGTAAAATAGGTGGTCAGGGGGATGAATAGGCAGTTCGTGGTCAAATAGGTGGTAAGGGGAACAAATAGGCTTTTTTCGTGGTCAAATAGGTGGTAAGGGGGGAAGAATAGGTTGTTCGTGGTCAAATAGGTGGTAAGTGGGCGGGGCCTGGGGGGGTGGTCCTTTGTCGGCCAGAGGGGCCAATAGAGAGCTGCCGGCCAAAAAAGCTCTACGTGGGAGGTTTAGGCTGCCCGTAGACGCCCACCCCCCTGTGGCCGACCTACAGATTGCAACAAAATGCGCAAAAAAGAGCTCACTCTCTTTTTCACAATTGTTCAATTGGCTTTCCTCAACACTGCAAAGACGCAAAAGGTCCCCAGTTCGAAACTGGGCGGAAACAAGGGTGTCTTTTTCCAACGTTGCTTAAGTCAGGGTCTGTTGCGTTCTCACTCAACGCTACAAAAGGCTTCGCCTGCCTAGAGGTGTTAAAGCAAAATAGGTTTTCCGACAGGTTTCTGTAGTGTAGTAGTCATCACGTTCGCCTAACACACGATCGGTCCTTGGTTCGAAACCGAGCAGAAACAGCTACAGCATTTTGAAGAAAAGTATGAACGTTTTGTGCCTTTATTGGGCTTTAGAATATTTTATCTTTATGCTCTTTTTACCGAGCATGAACCTGAAGATTTCCGTCTGTTTTCTGCAAGCAGGTTTCAATAGTGTAGTGGTTATCAAGTTTGTATGACACTCGAAAGGTCACCAGCTTGAAACTTGACGGGAGCAGTCACTCTTTTTTTTTTTTTACAATTGTTCAATTGGCTTTCTGTTGAGGAGGAACTCAACACTACAAAGACTTTGCAGCCAAGAAGCATGAAGACAGTCACTAAAGTTGAAGTTGATGCAAAAATGAAAGTGCAGTCATTATTTGACCTAAACCTAACCCA
>NW_015660025.1:0-223 GCF_001515625.1 Sinocyclocheilus rhinocerous | reverse complement strand
CACAAAAGAAACGACCACTGAGGATTCCCACAGAGCACTGGAAAAAATGCTTGGTTTGCTGCTAAAAATAGAAGGTATTTGCAGATTGAAGAGCACAATGCAATCTGTAGATTGATTTGCGCTCCAAGAAGCGTGTGATTGAAAGGTCAGACAAAGTCCTTGCTGCAGGTTTCCGTATTGTAGCGGTTATCACGTTCGCCTTACACGCGAAAGGTCCCCAGCT
>NW_015660024.1:684-839 GCF_001515625.1 Sinocyclocheilus rhinocerous | reverse complement strand
GTCTGCTGAGTTGTTAAGCAGAAAGTGCTGGCTCCTCCCTCGTAGATTGGTGCAAGCCTGAGGGAGTTTGCACTTCTGACTGAGGGTGAGGGAGTAGGGTGTCTCTCCCACTGTGGTTACTTTTGCAGCCTATAAGAGTACCTGAGTTCTCTTTG
>NW_015660024.1:0-602 GCF_001515625.1 Sinocyclocheilus rhinocerous | reverse complement strand
TTATTATGAATCATAACCAGTGATAATTCGTCATAAATATTGCCCTTTTTGAGTTGAAAAACCCTGCACTGCTTTAATAGTAATTTTGTGTGGGTGTTTCCTTTCCAGGTCCTTTCTGGCTACCTTTTCTAGGTGCTCTTGCTGTTCAGCAGCTGTCAGAGCCTTTTGAAGTCTATTGATTTCCTCCTGTAACTCCATTCTGCTGGGGTCCTTGTGGGATACTGCCGTGATCTGTTGCTTGAGATCATTTACCTCCTGTTTCAGACCCATGAGGTTGTTGGCCAGGAAGATGATGATCTTGGTGAGCTCTTTGTAGCCATAACTCTCGCTTGAGTCAGTAGTACTCTTCCCTTGTTGTCCAGTTGTTTTTGGCTCTGGTGCAGTAGGTTGTCGGCAGCCCTGGGTAGAAGGGTGTTCCTCACAATGCCTGGCCAGTCCTTTTGGTCTGTCATCTGGGCAGTTAGACTGAGCATCTGCAACATTTTGGCAAACTCGTGTTGAGAGTAAGGGCTAGAGACTAATACAAGATCAAACAGAGTGTGGAGATAGGTTTTACAGCCAGGTGTGGTTAGCTGAAGTATTAGGTTATTATCTTAGCTGTG
>NW_015660023.1:0-1825 GCF_001515625.1 Sinocyclocheilus rhinocerous | reverse complement strand
CGTGCGCTTGCGGAGGAATGTAAACACTGACGAGAATGAACGAGTTTATAATTTATGAATAGAAGGTTTTCTCACTTTACACAAACACAGTTACCACACCTCAAGACATTGTTCAGATGATATATTTCAAGGCATTCGCCCAGTTTTTGTCGTTCAAATGGTCTAGTGAGTAGGATTAACCCTTAAAGACCTAGAACATTTTTGGGGCACCTGACACTCCTGCATTTTTCTTAGTTTTTTAAGACCTATTCTAGCAGTCAGCATCAAGTGTCATATATAATTATAAACAAGAGAACTTGAAGTTTCAGTCTACCTAATTTAAAGTCCCAATTTTCCTTTAGTTTTCTCTAAGAATGAATGAATTTCCAGAATTTTAAGAAAAATGCAAGCAACAATTGGGTGTTTTTTACTGTGTACTCAAACAGAAACTCCTTAAGTTTGGATTTTTTCTTTTCTTTAGAAAGTTGTATCTGGGTGATTTACACTTCCAAATAAATGTAACCGGGGCAGAAATAGCCCAATATTTAATTCCCCTGGTGATTTCCCCCTTTAAGTTTTCGCTATGATGCAGTTATGCATGAGGCTAAATTCAGCTTCTTATTCGCAGCTTCTTATTGACGCTATCTGTTCCACCTTAAAAACGCGACACTTCCGCGTTTCTTAGCTTCTTATTCATGCTCAACTTAGGGACCGTCTCTATTTGCGTCTCTTTTTCAGAAACGAACAATAAACTATTTTAAAATGTAAATAACACTGAGATAAGAGCGAAAACGGGCTGTCAACATTAAATCTAATTACATTATACGTTAATTATTGAACGTGCATGTCATCCTTTGAGTGCAGTAATGATTTTTTTTTTTAAAGCTAGCCTCTTATGAAGACTTCATATGACCCAGCACCTGTGAATACATACATGATTTGATTTATAGTTACAGCAATTATGGGTTTAAATTTGATTTAGACTGCAGAAACTGTTTTGACAGTGACTCCACAATCATTTGTGTTTACCTGTGATGTGCTGCTTTGAGACTCTACAACTCTCTCTGGTAGTTTCTGGGTGACATCAGATTGACTGCAAGTTGTCTCATCACAGTGAAGCTCAGTTAAAGTTGTCTGCATGATTAATAACAAATAAATTGAATATCAGTTGCATGTTTTGCGTTGAAATAGATGCACCTACGGAATACTAAGCATAATCAGTTTTGTAAAAAACAATGTATGCTCACACACACACGTTTGTTTCACTACATAACCTCTTCCCCTAAATGTTCTCATCACAGAATCTTGCAAAATACTACATTGAAATGCAAACATGGTTTGATTGATTTAGAAGCCTCTTCTGTCACAGTGTCTGGTTGTGGTGCCCTGGACTGGCCACTTGAGGGCGCTCTTCCTGTTTCTTTGTTACATGTTTTGAACTCTGTTTCCCATAGTCCTTTGCTTTGTCGTTCTGTTCTGATCTTGATCACCTGTTGGTAATTATCTCATCATTTCATCACTACTTATACCATGCTCTCACTGTCTGTCTTTGCTGCAGTATTGTTTGAGGTTACATCGTGTTTTCTGTTCCCTGTGTTTTGGATTACCTTTTGTCTAGTTTTTGTTCTGTTCTGTTTATTTGTTCTTTAATAAACTGTCTAGTTTTTGTTCTGTTCTGATTATTTGTTACTTTAATAAACTACTGCACTTGGATCTACTTTGTTTTCTCTCAGTGTTCTGTGACAGAATACTGCAGCCAGTACAAGATCCAGCAGTTTGTTTGGCTTTTTGCTTTTGTTTTGACTATGGACATGCGGATTACCCCTCCTGCCACAGGGAAGGAGCG
>NW_015660022.1:0-996 GCF_001515625.1 Sinocyclocheilus rhinocerous | reverse complement strand
ACAAGAAATTATGGTGGAAATGATACTTTTCAACGAAATTAAAACACCAGTGCCAGTAGTGTTTAATGAGTGAGTCATTCAAACGATTCGTTCAAACGGCAGATTCATCAGATGTTTATGCGTGGACTAATGAAACTTTGAGTCAACCGATTCGTTCAAAACACGGAATCAAGCAGCAATGAATCGGCTGGTTGCTGTGAGATGCGCTGTATTTCCGCCTAAAATGTAAGTGACCTAATATTATTGTATTTGCTTATTGAACTGTTTATAGAACTATTAAACAGTCGTAATGGTGAAAACGTTGTTTGATGTTGCCTAACTAACTGCATTTTAAATATAAAAACTTTCCATTTTGAATTTTTACCTCAGGATGTAAATATAAAAACTTTCCATTTTGAATTTTTACCTCAGGATGCTGAGTTTCTTAGTGTTGCGCATTTTGATTTCTCCTGGAGAGGCTGCGTGAGCCTCGCCTCAGCAATAGATGCATAATATACAGTCTATGTGCCAGGGCTCAGCCCCAGACGGCCCCGGCCCAATTTAAACCCTGTGTGTGTGTGTGTGTATGAACAAACCTGACTTGTCTTTCTTTTTTAAAATGTTACTATTTATTTATTTATTTTTTATATATGAGCAATATCACACAAGTAGACGTGAGATATGGCTGTATATCAGCACGGCTGTGATTCGGCCATAGGCACGAGGCTGCAGGGCAGGCTGAGTGCTGTGGGTAATCACAGCGTGTCGATTTACAGCCATATCTCACGTCTACTTGTGTGATATTGCTTATATCTTGTCGACACGGGATCATGAGCGCTGACCGGGCTGCTGACGTCCTGGAGCTCACAACTCCGAAAACGTCCAAGCTAATTTTCAAATAGACGTTATCTTCAGTAACAAACCTCATATTTGAAGTACAAGTAGATTCTCGTCTAAAATGCTCTTAAAACTACACAAAAACAGTATTATTTTTTAAATTATAGTGGATTTGGGCAT
>NW_015660021.1:0-4404 GCF_001515625.1 Sinocyclocheilus rhinocerous | reverse complement strand
AAAATATGGTATTTATTATCACCTATACGCAGACGACACGCAGATCTATTTGCCTTTAAGACCTAATTGTAATGTTTCCTATGTAACACTTCGTAGGTGTCTGGATGGAATGAAAGATTGGTTGGCTGATAATCTTGTTCAGTTGAATGAACGCAAAACAGAAATTATGATTTGTGGTCGCACAGTTTTTAGCAAGGCTGAAAGTGACATACTAGGCCCTTGGGCTTGTTATCTACAGGACAGAGTAAAGAATTTGGGAGTCATTTTTAATTCCTCGTTAAAATTTGATAATCAAATAAATACTGTAGTTCGAAATTGTTTTTTTTATTTGAGGGCAATAGCGAAATTAAAATCATTCCTTTCAACTAGTGACTTAGAAAAAGTCGTCCATGCTTTCATCTTTTCCCGTTTCGATTATTGTAATGCTATTTATTCCTGGACCTGTCAGACTAACATTGCACGTCTCCAGCTAGTACAAAATGCCGCTGCTAGAATGCTCATGAAAGCTAAGAAGTCTGATCATGTTACCCCACTGTTATTCTTATTAGGCTTGTTACCAGTGCATTACATGATCCAATACAAAGTCTTGACTTATGTTTTTAAGGCATTACATGGAATAGCGCCAGAATATTTGGTAGAGCTCATTATACCATATAATGCAAAATTAATGCTGAGATCCTCAAATAAATTACTATTAACGATCCCAAGAGTGCGTCTTAAATCTAAGGGTGACCACGCTTTTGCTGTCGCTGGTCCAAGATTATGGAACAGCCTACCTTTCGAGGTTAGTCCCAGGGGCAACTCCCTTAAAGCTTTGGTTGTTAACTTGGTTACTTAGTGCTCACCTGTGGTTTGGCATGCACTCCCCTCAGCATGGTGGCGTGGGTATACCGTTCCCCATAGCGACCCCTAGAGGACGCAGTTTGAAGTTCCCTTGAAAGGGAACGTCTCAGGTTACGTATGTAACCATGGTTCCCTGAGTAGGGAACGAGACACTGAGTCCTCTAGTTTCCCAGCCATGCTTCGGGCGCAAGCTTCAGACGAAGAAGCGGATGACGTGTTCTCCTGGCGCCCTTTTATAATGTGATCGTGCAGGGTAATGATGTCATAGGCTGTCGCCGGCCAATGTTATTGTCGTTTTTAGATTTTAATATCCATGTTTTTTGCCCTGGAAAACCTATGGTTACAGAGTTTTTAGAAATGTTGGACTCGTTTAATTTCACTTGGTCGGTGATGTGTAGTACTCGACACTGAACATGGCCACTCTCTTGATCTTGTTTTTTCACTAGGAGTGTCTGTTTGTGATCTTGATGTCATGATTAATAGTTTTTCGGATCATTGACCAGTAGTATTTAACGTAGATCTTCCAAGTATATGTCGAGCTTCTTCATTGTCTGTTATATATTCTCGTATTATTTCTCCTTTCACAACATCAGAATTTTCAAATGCCTATATTGCCATACATTTGACAATCAAATAAATGCTGTAGTTCTGAATTTTTTATTTTTTATTTTATTTGAGGGCAATAGCGAAATTAAAATAATTCCTTTCAACTAGTGACATAGAAAAAGTCGTCAATGCTTTCATGTTTTCCCGTTTAGATTATTGTAATGCTATTTATTTCGGGACCTGTCAGACTCACATTGCACGTCTCCAGCTAGTACAAAATGCCGCTGCAAGAATGCTCATGAAAGCTAAGAAGTCTGATCATGTTACCCCACTGTTATTCTCATTAGGCTGGTTGCCAGTGCATTACAGGATCCAATACAAAGTCTTGACTTATGATAAGCTACCACTAAATATTGTAGAAACTTAATTTGCTGTAAAGTTGCTTTGCAATGATTTGTATCATGAAAAGCGCTGTACAAATAAACTTGAATTGAATTGACTTGACTTATGTTTTTAAGGCATTGCATGGAATAGCACCAGAATATTTGGTAGAGCTTATTAAACCATATAATGCTAAATTAACGCTGAGATCCTCAAATAAATTACTATTAACAATTCCAAGAGCGCATTTTAAATCTAAGGGTGACTGCGCTTTTGCTGTCGCTGGCCCAAGATTATGGAACAGCCTACCTTTCGAGGTTAGATCATCCCTCACGTTAAGTACCTGTTTTCTCTGGCATTTTAACTTTTTTTTCTGGGTTATTTATCATTGATGTTGCTGTCGTCTTGTTTTAATCATCTCATTCTTCTTTTTATATTATCTTAATTATTTGTGATGTACAGCACTTTGGAGTTACTGTGTAGCCTGAAATGTGCTCTATAAATAAATAAATACATATACAACTACAAATCAGTAAAGTACAAAACGTTCTGAGGAGTAATTCACTCTTCAGATGCTGCCTGCATTAAGCATGAAGGACACCTGATACCCTATCGATGGGCGCATACCAGCATCTCCAATATTTCTGTTTAGAATTTGATTTAAGAACTCGTAGTTTAGCTGATTTTGTTTTATTTTTGCATTAACTCCTTTGACTGTCCAAGCATAATGTCATCTCTCCATTCACCTGTCTATCTATCTGTGGTGTCCAGAATAGGAAAAAGTCAACAGATCACTACACCAACCCTGGCAAACACCCCAAACACCCTGGTTATGTGGTGTACACGGTATCTTCTATTTAACATTAAAATCATACGAAGACTTTGACTTACCTGCATCTTGGAGAAAAATCTCTATCTCTGAATGCTTGCGTGTCCTCCATGATTCATTCAGTCTTCAAGAAGCTGCACAGGTACGTCTGGTGAGACAGAAACACTCAGATACAACAACATACAAGTATTATGTGTTTATAGGAAACAAAAGATTCTGACTTCTGATTTCTAATCAGTAATCAAGATTTCACTTCTGGCTTAATTAGATTTGCCATCATGTTATTCAAGGGCGTAGGTTTGCTTTTGACATGATGCCCCCCATATTCATAATTTATAAACAGTGTTTTTTATGTTATGTTTAACAGACAATAATTACACAATCTTCATTTTTTTTAAACCAACAACATGACAGCAGCATCAGAGCGCTGGGTGTCTTAATCACGCATCACTTTATTTGTATATTAATCTAATTGGATCCAGGATGATTCTGAAAGAATACTCTGCTGTTGCTGCAGTAACGAACACAACTTTCACATGCATCTGATGGACAGATAAACCGCACGCACTTATTTCAGTGTTGTTGTTGTTTTTGGATATTTCAGCTAACAGTTTGCTTTCTGCATTCAGCTGAACAACATTCCACTCACATGGTTTTCCATAAAATCTCATTATATTTGTCCCAAATTATGCCAGGCTGGAAGATTGTGTATCTTTCAGCACAACCTTTTTCTTTCTGTAAATATGCTTTATATGGAGAGCTAATAATAGCCATAGATTGCGCTTTCTCTTTCCGTTTGCTCTGTTTTGTCAAACAATGTAACGTTACTTCAAACTCCTCGATGCAACTTTGTTAAGTCCTGAAGTGAGCTTTTATATGAACTGTTGTGGACTGCTGTGTTGAACTGATACCTGCGGCTGTGTTTCTCCTCCGGTGCGCGACTGCGTTCTTACTCCGCCAATGTGTTAAATATGCGTTCATGAAAGCGCAGTTTTCTAACGTATTTACTTCTTAGGTAGCCTAATATCAATGGTATGACGTTTCGGATGAGTCCGAAATTACAAAAACATACATATATTTAATTGTATGATCAAAACTATTGCTAGGGACAGTTTGGTAGTCGCTGGATATTGGTAGGGTCATGTCCCTATATATTCAGAAATATTTTCCGGTGAAAGTGCTAGCCAGTGTTGTTGTGGTTGTTGTTGTTGTTGTTGTTGTTCTTCTTCTTCTTCTTCTTCTTCTTCTTGGTGTTTAATGGCGGATGGCATACAACTTTTAGGTGCATTACCGCCACCTACTGATTAGGAGTGTGGATCAGGACCGTACTCTTCACTAAATTCTATTATATAATCCCGTGTCCTTTAAATAACGCATTCAAAATTGAAAGTTTGTATCCCCTGATTTATTCCCCAAAATGTTTATCAAATTAAGTTTTTCTTTATTTTCCTTGAGGACATCCATCAGTATCTTTCTTTCCTTTCCGTATCTTGGACACTTCATTATAACATGCTCTACATTTTCCTCTGTATTACAATATTCACATTTTCCAGTTTCATGTCTCCCCATTCTCTTCAAGCTGCTATTAAGAGCAGTATGGCCAAATCTAAGCCTTGAGATTAATATCTATTTCTTCCTGTTACTCTGTATTTACCAACAATTCTTTGAATGCTATAAAACCATCTCCCTGTTCTTTCTTCTTCCCAATATTTCTGCCATCTATTCTTCACATGTTGCTTAATTAAACAATTAATTTCACGCTTACCATACTTTATCTGCATATCTATGTCTACTTTCTTTGTTGC
>NW_015660020.1:0-543 GCF_001515625.1 Sinocyclocheilus rhinocerous | reverse complement strand
AAATATGAATTCTGCGTGTCTCTGTGTTAATGAATGGCGCAGACTAGGGCTGTGCAATTTGGGGCCAAATCATGACTTACAGTACATTACCTTCAAAGTAGGGTTGTGCGATTTGGGGGAAAATATCAAATTGCGATTTTTTTTGACAGATATTGCGATTTGATTTGCGATTTTAAATTTGCTAAGTCAAGCTTCATCTCAATATTGTCAATAATGTGCAGCACATTATGGGTATCATTACCCTGCTGAAAAAAAACAATAGAAACTATCACAGAAATTGTTATAGTTTCCATTAAACCATTACAAAATTCCTTTTTGTTTTGGGCATTATTCCAATAGGAATTACTGTTGTTCTATTGGTTGCCATCTGCCAGATTACATCCCACCAATAGAATCCATCAAATAGACACCATTATAGTTTACATTAAAACCAATACAATTCCCATTATAACCCTGAAATCCATTACATTTTTTATTTTTTGTTGTGTTTTGGGAGGAGTTCTATTGTTTTTTTTTTTTCAGCAGGCAAGATTATAATGGTAT
>NW_015660019.1:663-780 GCF_001515625.1 Sinocyclocheilus rhinocerous | reverse complement strand
AAAAAAAAAACAAATCACTCGTCCTCTCCCCGTAAGCACCCTCACACGCACCCCAAGCATGCACCGCATGCACCGAGAGAGAGAGAGAGAGAGAGAGAGCTAGAGATAGATAGAGAG
>NW_015660019.1:0-422 GCF_001515625.1 Sinocyclocheilus rhinocerous | reverse complement strand
TGTGTGTGTGTGTGAGTGTGTGTGTGTGAGAGAGAGAGAGAAAGAGAGAGAGAGAGAGACTTTTGACTTTTCAACCACTTTAGTTATATAACCAGTACAAACATAACATTCCTACACATTACCAATTAAAAACCAAATTCCCTGAATCACACACTGTCACCAGTACCCCCCCAACACCCCATTTCCACTCAAAATAAAGGACATTATTAGTATGCTGATAATAATTATATTCAATCACCACTCTTGACTCCACTAAAGACTTAAACAGAGTTACCATATTCACATTTTCACCAGAATTTTTACACTGATGAGACTTTAAAATTACAAGTTTAGCTTGTCCTATTAGAAAATTGGCAAGTGTACATCGTTGCTGCCATGACCTCCTATATCTGCAACCCAGAATAAATAGACTGTTGGTAAAT
>NW_015660018.1:850-3824 GCF_001515625.1 Sinocyclocheilus rhinocerous | reverse complement strand
TCTGTATTTCTATAGTCTTTGTTCTAATAGCAGAATAGCAAAGATATTTGGTGCCTGTTAGCTAACATGCTGACAAGGAGTCAGAAAGCAACACACAGAAAGATACATTAGAAACTTACCTTATTATTATTGTGTAGAAGTAATCAGTCTTTATCCAGTGGTAAAAACGCAAGCAGTCTCTCTCCTTCTTCCCAGTTTCAGCAAATTCCTTGCACAAATTCAAAACGTTGCTTGTTACGCATGTTCTAACTAACCTAACCTTGCTTATTTCTTCTTCTGTTGTTTTGTTGCACATTAACAACACATTAGCGCACTGCTGGCTCTCACTGGTGAATTAATGCTATTGGTTTTGTTGTGGCTACTTGAATATTTTAAGTTCCCTCTCATAGGCTCACTTTGATGCTGCGATGACGTCATCGCTTTGGGAACATCTTCGGTGTGACAAATGTCTGAAGCCCTTATACCATCACGCCAATTCATTGGCCAAATAGCGCTTAGAACCGCCCCCAATGCGCACGTAGGGGAGCTATATCAGCGTGCTGCGCGCTATTTTAGCGGCGCTTAGCGGCCTTTCTGATTGTCGACACTGTGATAGCCTACGGCTAAAAGCATTGCGCTCGAGGTTCGCGGCCTTCTCGAATAAAGTAGGCCTCGCGTCTAACCCCCGCTATCCCGTTTCTGTGGTTGCCGAGGCGCCGTACGAGACGGTCGCTTGGGGTGACGCATGCGAGCCGAGGCTCTTAGAGGGTGAGTCAACGGAGTTCTCTCCTTTTCTCTCGCTCTCTCCAGGCCATGTGCAAGCTACGGGGATCCTGTGGTCTTTGTCAATGATAATTTGCGGCCTACCCCGGAAGCTCGTGATGCGATGTCTTTCAGTTGTATGCTGTATAACGAAGACGTGCTGTCCATAGCGGCCTCCAATTCGGAGGATTTATTGGGTGAAGTGTGCAGTTCTCTCCCTCTGAGTGGACAGGAGAAACGCACCTCCCCGTCTTACAGCGAACTATTAGACGTTGTAACGCGCGCTGTGGATAAGCTGGGGTTAGAGTGGGATAGTGAGCCGGAGCAAAATCAGATCCAGTCGAAAATGGACGATCAATTTTTGTCTAGCTGCACTCCGTCTCAGCCCCGTAGGCCTCTCCCCTTCTTCCAAGACCTCCACCACGAGGTTTCGAGGCTCTCCCTCCGAGTGGACAGGAGAAACGCACCTCCCCGTCTTACAGCGAACTATTAGACGTTGAAACGCGCGCTGTGGATAAGCTGGGGTTAGAGTGGGATAGTGAGCCGGAGCAAAATCAGATCCAGTCGAAAATGGACGATCAATTTTTGTCTAGCTGCACTCCGTCTCAGCCCCGTAGGCCTCTCCCCTTCTTCAAAGACCTCCACCACGAGGTTTTGAGGTCTTGGAAACAACCTTTTTCGGCGCGTATTACTAATCCCGCTGTCGCTGATTTCGCCACGGTTTCTAAAATGGCGGATCACGGCTATGCGACGATGCCGGCCGTAGAAGAGACTCTCGTGGCACATCTCGCGCCAAAATCTGCTCCGTCTTGGAAGTCACGCCCTCTGTTGCCGTCCAAGCCGTGTAGGATTACGTCCGCTTTAATCTGAAAATCTTACATGGCCGCTGGGCAGGCCGCGGCTACACTCCATTCTATGGGTGTACTCCAGGCTTATCAGGCAGATGTGCTCAAGGAGCTGGACGAGGGAGAAGGCCTGACCCCAGAGACCGTTAAGGAGCTCAGACGAGCCACTGACTTGGCGCTTAGGGCTACCAAGCACACGGCTCGGGCAGTGGGCAGGTCCATGGCAGGTTTAGTGTCAGTTGAGTGCCACCTTTGGCTCACTCTCACTGACATTAAGGAAAAGGACAGGACTTTTCTTTTGGACGCCCCCATTTCTAGTGGCGGTCTGTTCGGGGATTCGGTCACGACTGTCGTGGAGAAGTTTCGAGCAGCGAAACAGCAGTCCACCGCGTTTCGTCAGCTCATCCCGCGCAGGGCTAGGGAAGTAGAGCGACAGCCACCTGCGGCTCGTTCACGCTCGTCCTCTTTGCAGCACCCTCGCGAGGTCCAGTGGCATGAGCCGTCGCCTAAGTTACCCCCTCGTAAGGACTGGGGTCCTAGGTCTCGCCCACCTGCTTACCCACGGCAACGCAAGCGGATAGACCTGAGTTCGACGGCCAAGACCTCTCGTTCTCAGGCTCCTAATAGCAGTTCCTGATTCCTCTGCTCGTCTTCGGAGGCCAGGCCCTCCTTTAGAGAGTGTGGACGAACCGCACAAGCGTATTCGCCTCTCTCGTTGTGGCCTCCTGACTCAGATCTTGACGGTCCCGCCGCATACTGCGCCTCGGGCAGTTTTAGGTCGAGTCCTTATGACGAGCACCCCCTCAGATACTCTGCGCGTTCCAGCCTTCAGAGTTCGAGAGAAAGCCCAAGGGTCATGCGAGCATGGCCCGTTTATGACGGCCTTCAAAGCTCCCACTTTTGGGGTGGTGGGCAGGCTCACCTCTCTAACCCTCTGTGTGAGTCTCCTTCCGTAACAGAAGATCGGACCTTAAAGGGATTCAGCAAGAAGTAGCGGCGTCCCCTGTCCCCGTTTTAGTTCCGTTTTTGAAAAGTTTTTTTTGTTTTGTCCCTGTTTCTACCCACGGCATCCAATCTGCTGCGTGGTTCTCCGTCCTCGCTCGCCGGGATCTCCCCTTCTACGAGTACACCGGGGAGTTTTGCAGGCTCGCCGCGGTGACGGTGTTAGAGGACGCCGTCCTTAATCAGCTGTTCTGGCTCGGGGCCAATTATCATCGCCCCGTGGACCTCCCAGACACCACTGGGCTAAGTTGGAGGGAAGGTGTCTTCCGGTGTCTGGGGAGTGTCTGGTCCCGAGCCAGAACCAGTCCGCCGCCGTCCGCGGCTTACCCAAGGCAGCCGGCAGTTCCCCAGTCAAGTCAGCCAAGCGTTAATGTGGATAACCCAGG
>NW_015660018.1:0-685 GCF_001515625.1 Sinocyclocheilus rhinocerous | reverse complement strand
GGATAGCCCAGGAAGGGCTCCTGTTTCCCCGTTCAGCCCAGGAAGGGCTCCTGTTCCCGCGTTCGGCCCAAGAAGGGCTCCTGATCCCCAGTTCGGCCCGGGAAGGGCTCCTGGTCCCCAGTTAGGCCCCGGGAAGGGCTCCTGGTCCCCAGTTAGGGCTCCTGGTCCCCAGTTAGGCCCGGGAAGGGCTCCTGATCCCCAGTTCTGCCCAGTTTCGGCTCCAGCTAGACCTGTCACTAGTGTTGCTTTCGTCAACGAAAATTATGACTAAATATCGTCGTCAACGAACCTTTATCACGTGACGAAAACGAGATGAGACGCAACGTAAATGCTGGTCATGTGACGATGACTATAATTAAATGTATAATGCAATATTGTTGACGAATAAAAACGAGACTAAATGTGGTTTACAAAATAAAAACTATGCTAAAATGTCTCTTCATTTTCGTTGACCAAAACAAGACGAAACGTTATAACGTTATTTCGTCTCGTTTAGTCGCGTTATTATTATTATTATTTTGCAGTATTTCTCACTTCAGGGGCTGCATCAGGTCGCACTGCGCAGACGCAGGCGACGTCACTTCCTCAAGCCCCACTCGCGGCATTATTTAGAAGAGGACAACAAACATAGTTAAGCCTGGCACCTACAAGTTGGTTTGCCAACCGCCAATAAACACCAAAGAAG
>NW_015660017.1:37849-38427 GCF_001515625.1 Sinocyclocheilus rhinocerous | reverse complement strand
CATAAATCACATGACTGACAAACTGAATTGGCTTGTTTTGGGTGTTTTAATCAGATTTCATCAGTAACAGGCTGTAACGTCACAGTTACATGTACAGTAACAGTTGATTGAATCGCATGAATCAGTAGAAATCATCAGTGCTTCTTCTGCGCGGCTCCCTGCAGACGGTTGTGTTCCCGCAGCCTAAAACACAGCAGATCAACGATGAAACAGCCTGATCAGATTCAGAAGTGCATGTTCATTCAGACTCGTTTTACTGACCTGACCGCATTGATCCTGATGAATCCAGAGGCATCGCTGGGGTCGTAGTCGCCCTGCACATCCATACTGTTAAGAGAAAGACCAGATCAATACAGCAATAATTACAGAAAATAAAAAATCTCCAATAGAAAACAGAAATTACAAATATATATAAAACTGTTCAAAAGTAGTGTACATGAAGTAGGATTTTTTTCTGTTTTTGAAAAAAAGTCTCTTCTGCTCACCCAGGCTGCATTTACTAATCAAAAATACAGTAAAAATTGTGAAATATTTTTACAATTTAAAACAGCTGTTTTCTATGTGAATCTCTGTTAAAC
>NW_015660017.1:36751-37171 GCF_001515625.1 Sinocyclocheilus rhinocerous | reverse complement strand
GTGATACATTTTATTTTTCAGGATTCACAGATGAATAGAAAGTTCAAAAGAACAGCATTTATTAGAAATAGAAATCTTTTGTAACATTATAAATGTCTTTACTGACACTTTTGATCAATTTAATGCGTCCTTGATGAATAAAAGTATTAATTTCTTTTAAAAATATAGATGTTTTTAATATAAACATTGTGATTTTAGGTATTTATTGCACAGCACTGCACGCAGACAGCAATCCCAGCATGCATCAGCGATGCAATCAATCCAAGATGGAAGAATGGATGATTATGAATATAATTCACTTAATATCAGAGATGCCCAAAGTTGACCCCTGTTGACCTTTGATTTGCCCACCATGCTGTATCCCAAACGAAAGGGAAAAAAAAGGGGAAAAACTTGCCATGCCATTTTTTGAACTTTTTT
>NW_015660017.1:35019-36486 GCF_001515625.1 Sinocyclocheilus rhinocerous | reverse complement strand
ACATGGACCCCATTTGAAAACCCATAACACTTGTTTTTTTTTTTTTTTTTTTTTTTGCAGTTCAAAAACAAAATTTGATTTTGAATGTGATAAAAAAAAAAAAATTTAATCTTAACTATTTAATCAAATTAAAAAATATATAAAATATGTCAATATAATATAAAAATAATATGTATAAAAATATTATATATCATTTTGCATTTTATTATATATACACATTTATATAGTTATTACTATTGCGAAATAAAAAATATAAAAATACTAAATAAAAACTAAATAAATATTACTATATTACTATAATTTTTAATACAGTGATATTACAGGATACGAAATATTACTATATTTAATATAATAATATTACTACATAAATATATTCTATTAATATGTGATTAATTACAGAAAAATGTGTGATTAATTAGTTAATTTTTTTAATCGATTGACAGCACTAATATTACTACATTATAAAGTAAAAAATAATACTATAATATTTCACCGTAAAATGAAAAAAATGAGTGTTTAAGCAAAATAATTTTATAAAAATGTTATACCAGTAAAATGTTGTAAAATATGAATATTTAATTTCTTCATTTTCAAACATCAAACGTTTATTTTGACAGAACGCCGCACAGAGAAAGTCAGAAGAAGATCCCAAGCTGAACTCTCACGCTCATAATGAGCTTCTCTCTGGCCTGGAGCGAAAGCACAGGATGACCTTTGAACCGCTCGCCTCCACGCTTAACCGGCATGAAACACGCAGCTTCCTCCGAACGCTGAGAGACCTCCATTAGACAGATGGAGCTGCGCTTTATCTGCCCTCAGGACACACAGGGGTCAGACCTGGATGCTCCTCCAGACATCATCAGACTGAACCCTGTGCACTCGCTCCATCGCTTTTAACTCACAGCTCACAGAAAACATTGCTTACCTCGTCATGCTGTTTCACTGCAATTTGCTTAGACATTTAAGTTTATATTTCACTAATTTCATGACACATTTGCATGTTCCTGGTCACATGACATGCAGGTACATTTTATTTAAAATAAAACAGGTGTTTTCTTTTGACTTTGTAGCTGGACTTTTTAGTTGTGATAGCCTCAGTCCACATTACATTCACACTGGTGTGTTACGAACTCAATTAAACTGAATTAATTAATAATAATAATTATAATTATTATGTTTTTATTATATTCTTTTATAGCATTTAATTTAATGTTTATATAATATACACTGTTCTATTACATTTTTTATTTTGTCATTTTTATTTATTATTTTATTCATATTTTATTATTTTATACAACTATTATTGTTATTACGTTTTGTATTTTTTATTATTCAATATTACATTATTTTATATAATGTTTAATACATAATATTAACAATAATAATAATAACAACAACAATTATTATTTTATATATTTATATTATTTTATTTTATATATAATGTTTATGTCATATATAATACCTTCC
>NW_015660017.1:30129-30629 GCF_001515625.1 Sinocyclocheilus rhinocerous | reverse complement strand
ATGAAAGGTTTTGATCCACTTCAAATGTTGACTACTATAGTATATATTTATATTATATATATATATATATATTTTTTTTTAATAATATTTAGATAATATATATATTTTATATAATAATAATAACCATTATTATTATTATTATTATTATTTAACTCTAATTATAAAAGTGAAGACAGAAATATATTACTGTTGTAAATGACAATTGTACTTTAAAATAAAATATAAATATATATTTAATAATTATAACAATAATTTTATTTTACACTACATGTTACAGTCTTAAATTCTTAAATTTCAAACCCTTGAGCTTTTATGTTGGCAGAATAGTGGTGAAATGCTGCAAAATTATGGAATTATGTAAATGTGACCCTGGAGCACAAAACCAGTCATAAGGGTCAATTTTTTCGAAATGCATCATCTGAAAGCTGAATAAATAATCTTTCCATTGATGTATGGTTTGTTAGGATAGGACAATATTTGGCTGAGATACAACTATTTGA
>NW_015660017.1:17906-24031 GCF_001515625.1 Sinocyclocheilus rhinocerous | reverse complement strand
CACACTCACACACACACACACACACACACACACACACACACAAGCACCTGATTTAAAGAGCTTAATAACTCAAGCCTGAGGCCGCGACACGACACATGCGTTATTCACCAAAACTATTACACACATTTGTGTTCATTGAAATAAGCTGAAATTATTAGATGAAAAACTTAAACTAAACAAAAATGTGAAAAGTTGCATTGGCAGCTAAAAACTTGAAGCACTAAAATGACTAGAAATAAAACTAAAATAGATTAAACCTAAATAATAATATTTAAAAATTTTAATTAAAATGAAAAAATAACAAATTAAAGCTAATTCAAAATATGAATAAAAACTATAGTAGTATATAATAATACTAAACACTGGTCCCACATTAATATATGCTGCCTTAAATCATGATTTTAACTATTTCACTACATGGTGTTTTTTCAAAAAGTAAAATCGACTTAATTTGTAAATATTAGCAGATTTTGATCAAGACAAAGAAATAAAAGCTAAATATCCTGATTTTATAAAACGTCAACACTTGTATGAATGGTTTTCTATAAATCACACAAGTGTATCTTTATAGAAATACCAGCCTTTATAATTTCTACTAAAAACATCACCACCATGACCTCCAGACTATTATAGTTGAATTAGTTTTTATTTTTTACTTTCATTTTAATTTTTAATAGATAAAATCACGATTTAAACCAATGTTAAGGGAAGACCAGTGTTAATTAAATTTTTGGAATAGAAATCTTTTGTAATATTATAAACGTCTTTACTGTCACTTTTGATCAATTTAATGCATCCTTGATGAACATTAATTTCTTTTGATACTGTAGAGTTATGATAACATTTAGAGAATCAGAAAATGCATGATAAATGCATGAGACGATCAAATAACTCCTGGCTTGTGAACGTGATGGATGAGTTCAGCAGGTTCTGCATTGATTTGTTGTTCTGTCTGAGTGAGTGTGATACGCACAAGCGCTAGTTCACTTCATTCTGCTGGACCGTGTCACATAAACACAGCCTGTCAGGGTCCGAGAACATCCTAAACGCTGACTTTCAGAAGAATAGGTCTGACCTATTCTCTCCGGAGACAGTGGAGGAAGACACTTAATCAGACCCAAACACAATCCAAATACAGCGACTTATTCATCTCAAACTGGGATTCTGACTCTTCAGAAAGTGTTTGACGAAAGGGAGGAAAAGCTTTTGCCAGCAACTGAACAAACATCAAACATCAGTTCAAGCTTCAGCGATGATGATCAGAAATTAAAAGCCATTTCTGCACCATTTCTGCCTTGCAATACTGTGTCAAAGTAAAGAAATGATGACTAAATTATATTCCTGTGCTAAATAAAATAGGAAAATTATTATTATTTTATATATTATGATTACATATGATTTATTTTAAACAATTATATATTAAAATGTGTTATAATTTAATATTTATTTTGTTTATAATAACTAATATTCCTACATTGTTATGACATGAATATAATTGTATCATATTTTCTGTATTATATTCTTTTTTTTACAAAACAATAAATACAAATTATTATATATTAAAATACGTGTATAATGTAATACATAGTTTATTATTAATTTTGTTAATAATAATAATAATGAATATTCCTACATTGTATGACATAGGAGTATAATTATCATAATTTCTGCTTTTTTTTATTATCTATTACAAAATATTTAATAAAAATAATTGTATATTAAAAAAGTGTGTAATTTAATACATACGTTATTATTAATAATAATGATAATAATAATGAATTAATATTCCTACACTATTATAATAGTAATAAGACAATTTTATAATAATTTCTGTACTTTGAAACAGTATTGAAAGGCAATATTAAAACAACATGTACACAAACAATCTGTATATTTATACATGTTTTTGTAATGCATTTACATGTATTGACAGGTTTTAGGATAGATATACATGTACATGAAATATATGCCCAACATTTTACTACACGTACATTAACATACATATTTGTATGGGCTAGATATGTATGCTAATATATGAAATTATTCCAGTTTCTATGTTTTTAGTTCATATGACAATATGTTTCATATATGGACATTTATGGGCACTAGAAATGCTAAGGTCATGGGTTCGATTCCCAGTGAATGCATGAACTGATCAAATGTTTACCTTGAAGGCACTGTAAGTTGCTTTGGATAAAAAAATCTGACGAATGCATGACTGTAAAATAAACTGAGATTCGTACCTCTGGACTTCATTCCAATGAAGCGGTTCTCCACGATATCGATTCTCCCCACACCATGCTTTCCACTGAGAAACCAGAGACTGGGTTATTGATCAATAAATACATACCAATGCACATATTCTCCAGTGACTCATACACTTACTGTACAAATGACATTTGTACGTTTACACGGCTGATTATGAATGGATACAAGCTGAAGTTTCTGAAACACAAGCGCTAAACATCTGCTCACTCCTGAAGTCATGACTGTAAGTACTGAGTTTGAACTCTAACGAGCTTCATGCACGGCAGCAGGTTCTGCTCACCCGATCTCATTCAGATAGCAGAAGATCTCCAGCGCCGTGTCTTTGGACTTTCCTTCCTTAACATGCGTGACTTTGACTGGAACACCTGAAAGAACCAACATACATCAGTGTGAAGAGGAGAGACGGACGGACGGACGGATAGATGGATAGACAGATAGATAGATAGATAGATAGATAGATAGATAGATAGATAGATAGATGGATGGATGGATAGATTGATGGATGGATGGAGAGATGGATGGATGGATGGATGAATAGACAGATGGATGGATGGATGGATGGATAGATAGTCGGATGGATGGATGAATAGACAGATGGATGGATGATGGATGGATGAATAGACGAATAGACAGCCAGACAGACAGATAGATAGATAGATAGATAGATAGATCAGACAGATAGATAGATAGATAGACAGATAGATAGATAGATAGATAGATAGATAGATACAGACAGTATGTTTTAATCTTCAGATGGATGGATGGATGGATAGATAGTCGGATGGATGGATGAATAGATAGATAGTCGGATGGATGGATGAATAGACAGATGGATGGATGGATGGATGAATAGACAGATGGATGGATGGATGGATGAATAGACAGATGGATGGATGATGGATGGATGAATAGACGAATAGACAGCCAGACAGATAGATAGATAGATAGATAGATACAGACAGTATGTTTTAATCTTCATTTTCAACACTACATCTGTTGTTTTATCAGTTTGAATAAATTTAAAATGCATGTATCTTTCTTTAAATAAATAAGTGGCATATATTTCATGTTTAAGTGTCGCTGAAGATGTTTTTGTGATCGGATCGGTCTGGTCGTATTCCAGCCGCCCATCAGCGCAAACACACTCGACTCACAGTCGCACACATAAATCACGCTGAACAGTCGACTCATGAACTCTGTGAAATGAGCGGCTCAGAGGCCAGAGGAGCAGGATACGAATGCATCAGTGAGGAGGCGGAGCTGAAGGAAAAGAGGGCGGAGAAGACTTTAGAAGGAGAAAGAAAAGATCCCTACACGGGTCTGATTAGCATTTAACACGCTGACCAATTTCTGCAAACGCGGGACAATTGAAAAAAATCTTCATGTAGTTTTTAACATGAATTTGATATTTAAACTTGACATTTGAATTTTGAATTCAAAAAAAGCTCAAAATAGACAAAAAGTATCCTAATATTAGTCCATAGACTCTCTTTCTAAAGTCATATGAGCGTTTGTGTGGAATATACTCAAATTTAAGTTGTTATTCAATCATAATTTCTCAAATATGATGTGTCACAATTGTCACGTTTGGTGTCAATTAAACTGCGGTATACGGTGCATGCTGGACATTAATGACCTCAAACGTCACTGGTTCTGACCCGTCTCAGCTTTCACGACTCATATCGTCTCTTTTAATGACATTTTATGAATTTTTAGCTTGACTGTCAAAAATTACAGTGATTCAATCATTATTTACTAACACTCATTTTCAAACTTTGTCCATGGATCACAACTGGAAAAAAATTCACGCAGTTATTAATATTAATTAGAAATTTGACATTTGAATTTAATTTTAAGTTTGAATTTAAATTAGAATTTTGAATCTGCAACAGTTCATAGTGATCATAGTGTCTGTCAAGCTCCAAAAAAAGAAAACAAAACAGCATAAAAGTATCATAATATTAGTCTATTTCTATATTTCAAGTCATATTCAAGATGCGATTCAATAATAATTTCTCTCATATCAAATATGGTGCCGTTGCGTGTCGTCCCAGTGTTATTTTAGTATCAATGAGATGCTCATAGTTTTTATTAATAATTAGAATTATTTTCATATTTTAATTTTTATTAAAGTTTCGTGTGTTTTGTAATTTTTATTAGTTTTTTTTTTATTGATTAATGTCTGTATTTTTTAAATACATTTTTATTTCAGTTTTAATTTTAGTTATTTTAGTTCATTAAGTACAACGAAATGAAAATGAGAAATGCTTCCTTGGGAACTAGCTGAATAAAAATCTGTTTAAGTTTATTACAAAAACAAAAGATGTTCTGTTATGGTTTTAGTTGTGATTTTTGTTTGAGTGAACTATAATAACCCTGGCCATGTCTCACTGCAAAATATGTCAACTTTCATGACTCGTACGGTCTCTTTTATGACATTTATTGCACTTTTTGAAACTTAAAAGCCACTTTGAACAGTTGTTGCATGGAAAAGAGTAAATAATGACACGTTTGGCCTTGACCAATATTCTCGGAAGAGAAGTTTTCATTCCCATATCCAGAGTCCTCGAGGCCTTCAGATAGATTAAAAGTTCAAATAAATGAAACAGTGCATAAAGACGGAGTCTCTCGGCCACTTCTCTCTCTCTCCGTGTGCACCGCGCTCCTTCTCTCAGCCTCAGAAAAGCAACAATAGGACAGAAGACACAGTTGTAGGAAAAATTACCGCTTTACATTTTTCCACTCGAGTGAACTATAATAATCCTGGCCATGTCTCACTGCAAAATATGTCAACTTTCATGACTCGTACGGTCTCTTTTATGACATTTATTGCACTTTTTGAAACTCAAAAGTCACTTTGAACAGTCGTTGCATGGAAAAGAGTAAATAATGACACTTTTGGCCTTGACCAATATTCTCAGACGAGAAGTTTTCATTCCCATATCCAGAGTCCTCGAGGCCTTCAGATAGATTAAAAGTTCAAATAAATGAAACAGTGCATAAAGACGGAGTCTCTCGGCCACTTCTCTCTCTCTCCGTGTGCACCGCGCTCCTTCTCTCAGCCTCAGAAAAGCAACAATAGGACAGAAGACACAGTTGTAGGAAAAATTACCGCTTTACATTTTTCCACTCTTTCCCCGTCTTTCGCGCCGTTCCCCTTTTGAGGTGCAGCAGAAGACGTGGCAAAGAAACGGGGGTTAAAATGACAAGAGGGAAAAGGTTTGGTCTCTCTCAATGAGAGAGAGTGCTGAGAAAGCGAGGAGAAGAAAAGACGGAGCAGAATAGAAAGATAAACCAGGTCTTTACAGGGGGGCTTCTATTGTGAGAATCACTAAAACAGCTTTTCTCATGGACGTGCTCAAATATCTATGAATACTGATGGCCGATCAAAACGGATCATAGAGCACAATGACACCGCTGTCTGATAAAATCACATTACTAGTTCACTCGGGGTCCCACACAATCATTGAAATTCTAATTCTGCAAATATGGGAACGAGAGTTCGACTTTGTTTAACTGCCTGGAAACAGAGACTGACCGAAACATTTCACTGCACATACACTCGCTGTATTATTGCACAGCTCTCTATATAAAAATAGATATATATCAGATTTAAATTTAAGTGCATGTGATATATTCTACACAGCAAATCTTAACGGCATGATTTTTTATTTAGTTGGAAAATGTAACTATCATTGACTAACTCTTTATTCATTCATTCATTATTTATTTATAAAGCACATTTAAAAACAACCCAGGGTTGACCAAAGTGCTGTACAGATAATAGAAGTCAAATAAAGATACAAATGATAATATCTCTAAAAAAAAAAAAAAAAAAATTTTTTTCAAAAAAAAAA
>NW_015660017.1:15264-15799 GCF_001515625.1 Sinocyclocheilus rhinocerous | reverse complement strand
AAGTTCATTTTATTTGTATAGCAAATTTAAAAACAACCCAGGGTTGACCAAAGTGCTTTACAGAAAATAAAAGTCAAAAAAAAATAAAAATAATAATATCTCTAAAAAAAAAAAAAAAAAAATATTTCTTGCAAAAAATAAAAGAAAGAGAAAAAAGGACTGAGCCCAAACCTTTGAACGGTAGTGCGTATTATTCCAAAAGATTTCTATTTTTAAAAAATGCAGTTCATTTTAACTTTTTATTCATCAAAGAATCCTGAAAAAAGTTTCAAAATTTGTGTTCAAAATCAATGTTTCCAGCACTGATAATAAATCAGCATATTAGAATGATTTCTGAAGATCATGTGACACTGAAGACTGGAGTAATGATGCTGAAAATACAGCTGCGCATCACAGAAATAAATTCTATTTTAAAGTATATTAAAATAGAAAACTGTTATTTTAAATTGCAATAATTTTTCACAATATTACTGTTTTTCTTGTATTTTTAATCAAATAAATGCAGGCTTGGTGAGCAGAAGATACTTCTTTAAAA
>NW_015660017.1:8095-11857 GCF_001515625.1 Sinocyclocheilus rhinocerous | reverse complement strand
ATAAATCAGCATATTAGAATGATTTCTGAAGATCATGTGACACTGAAGACTGGAGTAATGATGCTGAAAATACAGCTGCGCATCACAGAAATAAATTCTATTTTAAAGTATATTAAAATAGAAAACTGTTATTTTAAATTGCAATAATTTTTCACAATATTACTGTTTTTCTTGTATTTTTAATCAAATAAATGCAGGCTTGGTGAGCAGAAGATACTTCTTTAAAAAACATGACAAATCTTACAGATTTTAAACTTTTGAACGGCAGTGTATGTATGAAATTAAAACTGTTTTATCTATATTACCTTATCTATATTACAGAATGCAACTTTATTATCGCACAGCTCTTTAAATAAAGATGGATATATACTGTAAGTACATCCTATTTATTTGCATTCAAACTTACACTTACAGTGTAACATACATTATATAGCAACTGCGTGATTGTTTATATTGTCACAAACTGTAACTATATTATTGCCCAGCTTTAATCTGTTCAAATATGGTGCAACTAATGCATGAAGATATTAAGACGTTATATAAACATTAACATATGATTTTCTGTAAAGCTGTAAAAAGTGCAACATAAATAATTTGACTTGACTTGATGTGCAATTTATTTAGGTTACTTTAGATTTAACCTTAATTAATTGATCTCACAGTATGACCTAACTAGTAATATTAAATTTTTGGTCATTCAAAAAAAAAAAATTTCTGTAATTAATGTGTTAATGTTAGATAGCAGAAATAGTTCACTCACTATAGAACATATTTGTGGAAAGTGTCGCTCACCTTTAGCGAAGTCAATCTCCAGCACATCTGGTTCATTGGGTGAATCTTCTGGGTTCGTGGTCATCTGGTAGAGATCTGAAGGTGCATGATTCTGACGGTGAGCCGATTCATTGAGAGAAAAGACCTCATATGACGCACACGCTTGAGTAAAATCAGTAAAACACTTGAAACCAGTGGGTCAACAATAAACTGGTTTAATAGATTTACATGTATGCTTTTAGCAGATGCTTTTATCCAAAGCGACTTACAAAATAAGAATGAAAGCAATTCGTATGGAAGCTTGTTTCAGCCACGAGATAAACAACTAAAAAAGCCACATTTCACATAATTGCGAGTTTTTACCTCGCAATTATGACTACTGTATATATCTCGCAATTCTGCGTTTTTATCTCATAATTCTGTCTTTATATCTTACAATCCTGAATTTTTATCTCACAATTCTGAATTGTATCTCGCAATTCTGATTTACATCTCACAATTCTGATTTATATCTCACAATTTTGACTTTATATCTCACAATTCTGACTTTACATCTCGCAATTCTGACTTTACATCTCGCAATTCTGACTTTACATCTCGCAATTCTGACTTTACATCTCGCAATTCTGACTTTACATCTCGCAATTCTGACTTTACATCTCGCAATTCTGACTTTACATCTCGCAATTCTGACTTTACATCTCGCAATTCTGACTTTACATCTCGCAATTCTGACTTTACATCTCGCAATTCTGACTTTACATCTCGCAATTCTGACTTTACATCTCGCAATTCTGACTTTACATCTCGCAATTCTGACTTTACATCTCGCAATTCTGACTTTACATCTCGCAATTCTGACTTTACATCTCGCAATTCTGACTTTACATCTCGCAATTCTGACTTTACATCTCGCAATTCTGACTTTACATCTCGCAATTCTGACTTTACATCTCGCAATTCTGACTTTACATCTCGCAATTCTGACTTTACATCTCGCAATTCTGACTTTACATCTCGCAATTCTGACTTTACATCTCGCAATTCTGACTTTACATCTCGCAATTCTGACTTTACATCTCGCAATTCTGACTTTACATCTCGCAATTCTGACTTTACATCTCGCAATTCTGACTTTACATCTCGCAATTCTGACTTTACATCTCGCAATTCTGACTTTACATCTCGCAATTCTGACTTTACATCTCGCAATTCTGACTTTACATCTCGCAATTCTGACTTTACATCTCGCAATTCTGACTTTACATCTCGCAATTCTGACTTTACATCTCGCAATTCTGACTTTACATCTCGCAATTCTGACTTTACATCTCGCAATTCTGACTTTACATCTCGCAATTCTGACTTTACATCTCGCAATTCTGACTTTACATCTCGCAATTCTGACTTTACATCTCGCAATTCTGACTTTACATCTCGCAATTCTGACTTTACATCTCGCAATTCTGACTTTACATCTCGCAATTCTGACTTTACATCTCGCAATTCTGACTTTACATCTCGCAATTCTGACTTTACATCTCGCAATTCTGACTTTACATCTCGCAATTCTGACTTTACATCTCGCAATTCTGACTTTACATCTCGCAATTCTGACTTTACATCTCGCAATTCTGACTTTACATCTCGCAATTCTGACTTTACATCTCGCAATTCTGACTTTACATCTCGCAATTCTGACTTTACATCTCGCAATTCTGACTTTACATCTCGCAATTCTGACTTTACATCTCGCAATTCTGACTTTACATCTCGCAATTCTGACTTTACATCTCGCAATTCTGACTTTACATCTCGCAATTCTGACTTTACATCTCGCAATTCTGACTTTACATCTCGCAATTCTGACTTTACATCTCGCAATTCTGACTTTACATCTCGCAATTCTGACTTTACATCTCGCAATTCTGACTTTACATCTCGCAATTCTGACTTTACATCTCGCAATTCTGACTTTACATCTCGCAATTCTGACTTTACATCTCGCAATTCTGACTTTACATCTCGCAATTCTGACTTTACATCTCGCAATTCTGACTTTACATCTCGCAATTCTGACTTTACATCTCGCAATTCTGACTTTACATCTCGCAATTCTGACTTTACATCTCGCAATTCTGACTTTACATCTCGCAATTCTGACTTTACATCTCGCAATTCTGACTTTACATCTCGCAATTCTGACTTTACATCTCGCAATTCTGACTTTACATCTCGCAATTCTGACTTTACATCTCGCAATTCTGACTTTACATCTCGCAATTCTGACTTTACATCTCGCAATTCTGACTTTACATCTCGCAATTCTGACTTTACATCTCGCAATTCTGACTTTACATCTCGCAATTCTGACTTTACATCTCGCAATTCTGACTTTACATCTCGCAATTCTGACTTTACATCTCGCAATTCTGACTTTACATCTCGCAATTCTGACTTTACATCTCGCAATTCTGACTTTACATCTCGCAATTCTGACTTTACATCTCGCAATTCTGACTTTACATCTCGCAATTCTGACTTTACATCTCGCAATTCTGACTTTACATCTCGCAATTCTGACTTTACATCTCGCAATTCTGACTTTACATCTCGCAATTCTGACTTTACATCTCGCAATTCTGACTTTACATCTCGCAATTCTGACTTTACATCTCGCAATTCTGACTTTACATCTCGCAATTCTGACTTTACATCTCGCAATTCTGACTTTACATCTCGCAATTCTGACTTTACATCTCGCAATTCTGACTTTACATCTCGCAATTCTGACTTTACATCTCGCAATTCTGACTTTACATCTCGCAATTCTGACTTTACATCTCGCAATTCTGACTTTACATCTCGCAATTCTGACTTTACATCTCACAATTCTGACTTTACATCTCGCAATTCTCATTTATATCTCACAATTCTCATTTATATCTCGAAATTCTGATTTATATCTCGAAATTCTCATTTATATCTCGA
>NW_015660017.1:7272-7670 GCF_001515625.1 Sinocyclocheilus rhinocerous | reverse complement strand
GATTTATATCTCACAATTTTGATTTATATCTCGAAATTTTGATTTATATCTCACAATTTTGATTTATATCTCGAAATTTTGATTTATATCTCACAATTTTGATTTATATCTCACAATTCTGAGTTTTTATCTCACAATTCTGACTTTATATCTCAAAATTCTGCGTTTTAATCTCATAATTCTGAGTTTATATCTCGAAATTTTGACGTTACATCTCACAATAAAAAAACTGATATATTCAATTTTTAGATGTTAAAGATAAAGGCTGTGTGTCCAGTCATCAGTCGCTTAATAAAAGCTCATCATATATTAGTCATCTAGCGTGATGCTGTCATCCCACTGTTGACATATACAGACCGTGTGTGTGAGTGAGAGAGAGTGTGTGTGTGTGTGTGAGA
>NW_015660017.1:0-7255 GCF_001515625.1 Sinocyclocheilus rhinocerous | reverse complement strand
GTGTGTGTGTGAGTGAGTGAGTGAGTGTGTGTGTGTGTGTGTGTGTGCGTGTGTGGGAGTGTGTGTGCGTGTGACCGTCAGATGGCGTTACCCCTGCCAATTACCACAGATTACAGCGGGATGACAGTCCGTGTGTCCTGAGCTGAAGCAAATTGCAGGGGAACTATGCAAAATAACCACCGGGTGCATTTAAATGGAAACCTTTACCAGACAAACATCATCATACGATAACTAATCTCTGGCCAAATGCTCGTCTGTCTTTACCGTCGCTTTAACTAAACGCCGTCTCTGACTGCGCTGCGCTACTTTCTTTATTTTCTGCTTCACTAGTATCTGTCCTGAGATAAAACTGGTGAAATGGCCTTAAAAGCCATTTGAAGAACGGTCTGGAAGGATCAAATTAATGGGACGAATTTTAACACAAGAGACGGAGCGAGTTGATTCCATTTAAATGCATGGCTTGTTACTTTTGTGTAAAACACAAGATTTTTAGTGCTAAAAGTAGTTTGTTGATGTCATTTTCCTTAGATGAACTTTGTGCATCCTAGATATGCAAATACTAGTTTAAATTGTCCCATGAATTAAATAAACATGTTGGTTTGATCATTTTGGTGTGCAATAACCTTGGTATATTTTAAGCCTCTTCCTGCACTGTATATGAAATATGTTCTTGCTTTTTATTGTAAACATTTTATCTCATACACAGATAAGCTAAACTACAGCAGTGCTGATTGGCTGAGTTTGTTGCTAACAGGAAACATTCTCAGAATTCATCAAACTAGTAACATTTAAAGAACGTTAGATGAACGTCCAACTAAAAGCTGTTCCATGAATAATGAATAAATCATGTTTTTGTGTTAACAATTTGAGAACATTATGTTTGCAAAAAAATGATACAATGTTACATTCCCTTAATGTTTGTATAACCAAGAACTGAACTGTAACAGTGCTGATTTGTTGAGCTTGTTGAATGCAGCCAATATTACAATTTATGTAAAAATTGAGAAAATGGAATAAGATTGTTTATTTTTCTCCCCATCAAATGTACAAGTTACCAGCAGTTTTTCTGGTAACACTTTACAAGTCATTAGTTAACTGCTTTAGTTAACATGAACTAAGTATAAACAATACTTCAACAGCATTTGTTAATTTCAACATTTACTAATGCATTATTAAAATCTAAAGTTGTGCTTGTTAACATTAGTTAATGCACTCTGAATTAACATGAACTAACAATAAACGGCTGTATTTTAATTAACATTAACAAAGATGAATAAATACTGTAATAAATGTATTGTTCATTCATGTTAGTTAATACATTAACTAATGGAACCTTATTGTAAAGTTTTACCGTTTTTCTTAAATGGAGGAATAAAATCAAATGGAAAATCTGAGCAAAATTTGGGACACAGTGAAATATCGACTCAAAAACATCATATTTTCATTTCTACAATGATCTTAGTATCAAATCAACAGTCAAAATATGACATTGCATGAACTGAACTGATCAAAATCATGAGATTAACGGATTAACGGAACGATTCACCGCATCACAATCGCTGGATTTAAGTGTGATTATTTGACTGATCGTGTGATGATCATCTATCATAATTAAGATCAGTAAAATTTAAATTTATCCGGTCTCAAACGTCATTGTTTATACATTGTTCATGGAACTTTTTTCTGCGACTGGACGTTCGTCTAACACATTTTTCAAATGTTACTTGTTTCAGAACGTTCAAAAGTAACGCTTCTGTAACGTTTGCAAAATGATACAATGTAACGTTCCCTTAATGCTCGTACGTTTTTAAAAAACTAACTAAACTATAACAGTGCATTGCTTGTTGAATGCAGTCAGAATTGCAATTTATGTAGAAATGGAGAATATGGAATGAGATTGTTTATTTTTCTCCCCATCATGTTAATACCAGTTTTCTTAAATGAGGGAAAGTCAAGTAGAAAATCGTGCACAATGGCAAATTTCTACTCATATTATTTTGCCAGAAACTATTTCCTACAATGCATTTACTGTCAAATCAACAGATAATGTCAAAATCATGACATTGCATGAACGGAACAGATCAAAATCATGAGATTGTGGCTTTTTTCTTCACAAAAATGAACAGAACAATGGGCTGCATCACAAGCAGCTGGATTTAAAAGCCATTATTTGACTTTTGAGCATCGTCTTACGAGCGACAGAAGACTCCAGAGATCAGGTGAAGCTCAACATGTTTCAATATCATCATATAAATATCAGCATCTGCAGCAAAATCATGTTTTTGCTCAGTTTGAGTCTGCTCTGAATAAAACAGAGCTGTTTTTCCTCTATATTCTCACTTTATCAGATTATATGAGCCATAAAAGCATGCACACACAAACATATGCAATCTTTTTTAAAATCAAAAAATGTCATATGTCAGGCTCTACGGGGTTAAAAGCATTCAACCCTGAACGATTGAATATTAAATAAATGCATGCATATGCAATGCTTTATGGAAGCTTGTTTCCTCCATGGAATAAAAAAGTGCAACATTTTCATCTTGCAACTTTATGTCTCAGAATTAGGGTTTTTTTCTTCATCATTTTCATCTTTGTTTTTCCGTCAATAAGCAGTGAGATGAGATTTATTCTGTTGCAAAAAAAAAAAAAACAGAATTGCACGATATAAACTCTTTTTTTGTTTCCACCACAGAATAAAAGAAGAAAACACTGAAAAACGAACGCAATAACGGTGGAAGTTTCAAAATAAAGAAATCCAACGGATATCCAAAAGTGTGTTGATTATAACTTTGAGTAATTGTAGTTTAAAGCTCCGTGTCTAAATATATTTTGTCTAAAGGCTCAATAAATGCTTCAATTTCAAATGCTGTCAAAAGCATTCGACGCTGAACGATTGAATATGAAATATCACTTGCATATGCTTTATGGAAGCTTGTTTCTGCCACGGGATAAAAAAACGAGTGAGAATCTAGTCAGATTGATATTTAGACCTGATTAAGAATGGATGAAAAAGCACTGAAGATGAACCTCGCCAACGTTTGCACAGACGCAGCAAAAAAAAATTTAATTTTTTGAATATATGCACAATATATGTTGTTAACAATGAGATATATTTTTAAGATTGAAAATATATTTAGTTTCAACCAAATATATTTCAAAAAACATTTCCAATTACAGTTTAGTCTAAATGCACATATTTATACAGATTAAAATGAGATTTATAATGTTTAATTTTCTGAATGAGATGAGATGTGAAATGTGAATCTATTTTCTTGTACTGAAAATATATGGAGGGCAAAATAAATGCTTTAAAAAATATATTTATATTTTTTTTTAAATGTCAAAAAACACAAATATATTTTGAAGCATATTTTAGCAAATTAATATTTTTTGGGCCTTTTTTTTGCATATTTTGAAATACATTTAAAAATGTGTTTTTTGCTATATGGATCTGGACTGAATCAGCTTCGCTTACTTGATTATCCAGACCTCATTTTTTAGAGAAATCATGTAAATGTGAGTCTCAAATCTGATCATCAGGCTTCTGAGGAACGTTATTTGTTCTTCATTGCATTGCATTATATGTTTGAAACTACAGAGCTTTGATCATAACCATCTCTTACCTTCGGATTCTCCAGAATTCCAGATTCATAGCTGTTAAAAGACATTTTGATCATGTTTTTTGAATGCAATAAAAACAGCAGTAAAGAAGCAGTAAAGTGTTTTTTGTGACGGACTTCACCTGATGTGCATGAGATTTGCATCCATGCTCCACGGAGCCCTCGGCGTGACGGGAACAGGAATACCGTGTGTCTGAACATGGGATACAGGACTGCCTTTGAAACATGATCAGCCTCAGATAATGAGCTCTATCTAGTGGACTGAATCAGGAGAGCATCCCTGGAGCTGAAGCTGTTTTGGGTTTAATTCACCTTTACATGCAGTGTCTTGTAGTGTAGGTTTCATTAAAGACTTAAAAAATGTATTAGTTAATTATCTTAATTAATTAAGAAGAGTTATCTTCTTTAACTAAAACTGAGAATAAAACCATTTTGGAAAAAAAATAATAATAATTTACTTGAAATTAAATGAGTGTAAAAATAAAATAAATAAAATATAGAATATAAAAAAATTTAACTGAAATAAAAAATAATTAAAATAAAAACTATATAGGCATATTACATACACAAATTAAAACGAAAAAAGGAAATACAAAAATACAAAATTCTAAATATTAGGAAAAACACAATATGTGACCCTGGAGCACAAAACCAGTCATAAGGGTCAATTTTTCAAAATTGAGATGCATGCATCGTCTGAAAGCTGAATAAATAGCTTTCCATTGATGTAAGGTTTGTTAGGATAGAACAATATTTGGCTGAGATACAACTATTTGAAAATCTGGAATCTGAGGGTGCAAAAAAATCTAAATATTGAGAAAATCATCTTTAAAGTTGTTCAAATGAAGTTCTTAGCAATGCATATTACTAATCAAAAATTAAGTTTTGATATATTTACAGTAGGACATTTACAAAATATCTTCATGGAGTATAATCTTTACTTAATATCCTAATGATTTTTGGCATAAAAGACAAATCTATAATTTTGTCCCATACAATGTATTGTTGGCTATTGCTACAAATATCCCCCAGCGACTTAACACTGCTTTTGTGCTGCAGAGACACATATTATCTCAAAGATACTAAAATAGCACTATAACCCATTAGATCAGCAATTTTTGAGCGTTTTAGATGTTTTAGCTCATTCTAAAGCCTTTTTGTCTTATTGTAAGTCTTTTCTGAAGTTTTCTGATGCCCCCTAGTGGACGCATTTAAAACAGAATCTGATACATATTTGCATTGATAAAAACTCTGGGTTTTGATATCCTGCTGAGCACCATCTGTGACACTGATCACTTCATGATTTATCATTCCTCACAAACGTCTATATTTACAGTCATTAATGCATGCTCGTGCAGTAACGCTGCAGTGATAATAATGTCATTAATGCATGCTCGTGCGGTAACGCTGCAGTGATAATAATGTCATTAATGCATGCTCGTGCAGTGATAATACTGCACCTCTGCGTACTCCATCAGGTCCTTTCTGCCTCGGAAGCGGCTGTAAAACTCTGGGATCCTCCACGGAGCGATGACCTGAGGATTGAGACGCAGACGTGAGGACGCATCAGACACAGATGAGGGTTTCTGACGGATCTGACCTCACCTGCACGTGAGGATACAGCGCGTAGCACGTCAGCTCGAAGCGGATCTGGTCATTCCCCTGAAAACAACACAACACAGCTATTCATTTACTACAGTCTTGTGGCTTTGAGGCGTGCATTTCATATGTATGGGCTTCAGAAAATCATTCTCATTCTCAGTAATCCACTGACATATTTACTACTGTAAATCAGCTGTTAGTGGAGCTATAGAGCAGCATTTCCCAAAAAGGGAATTTAATTTCTTAAATTAAAAAAAATAATTAATCACAAAATAATTATAACTTAATTATTTAAAACATAAAAAATATTTTTAATTATTGAAATATTAATCTAAAATCTCAAGCTGATGAAAAGGTTTTATTTACTTTATTCTTTTTACAGATGGAAAAAAATTGCATGATGCTGCATTCCTCTACGACCGGCCAAAATGTGTTTGAAAGAGTCTCTTCTGCTCAGCAAGGCTGCATTTATTTGATCAAAAATACTGTAAAAATAGCTAAATATGATTAGAATCTAACACAGCTGTTTTCTATGTGAGTATCTATTAAACTGTAATGTATTTCTGTGATGCGCAGCTGTATTTTCAGCATCATTACTGCAGTCTTCAGTGTCACATGATCTTCAGAAATCATTCTAATATGCAAAAAACATTTCTGATTATTATCAATGTTGAAAACAGTTGTGCTGCACAATATTTTTGTGGAAACTGTGATGCATTTTATTTTTCAGGATTCACAGATGAACAGAAAGTTCAAAAGAACAGCGTTTATTTGAAACAGAAATCTTTTCTAACATTATAAATGTCTTTACTGTCACTTTAGATCTTTTTTTTTTTTTTACTGTTTTCAACATTGATAATAATCAGAAATGTTTTTTGCATATTAGAATGATTTCTGAAGATCATGTGACTGAAGACTGGAGTAATGATGCTGAAAATACAGCTTTGATCACAGAAATAAATTACAGTTGAACAGATATTCACATAGAAAACAGCTGTTTTAGATTAGAATAATATTTCAAATTTTTTACTGTATTTGTGATCAAATAAAGTTATACATGACACTATAAATAAACAACCCAGTTCACTGAACTAAGTGTGCAAGCGCTCTGAATGTCTCATTCTGGAGCAGGTTTATTCCAGTATAATATCTAATGCGTGCACCTTTCCTGTGGCTCCGTGAGAAACGTACTGCGCTCCTTCGCTCCGGGCGATCTGCACCTGTCTGCGGGCGATGCAGGGCCGGGCGATAGATGTGCCCAGCAGATAGCGGTCCTCATAAACAGCATTGGCCTGCAGCGCGGGCCAGATGAACTCCTGCACAAACTCCGAGCGCAGGTCCTCGATGAACACCTGCATGAACACACAGCTGATGAACACACACGGCCACACTCAGAGTCATTAGTGCTTCTGGCCCTTACCTTCTTGGCTCCAAGTTTCTCTGCTTTCTTCCGCGCAGCGTCGAAGTCCTCATGCTGTCCAATATTGGCCTTCAATGTAATACAGAAGTGATTTATCTAGTTAGGTAGGAAGGTAGTTTGACTTTTAATGCTCACAGCAAGAGCTGTACATTTTCTATTAATTTCATGTATAAAATATGAAAAACATTCTCAATTTTTATGTAGTTTAACTTGTAATGTGCTAAAATAAAAAAATTGAAATAAAAAGGAATAAAAACTATGTAGACAAAAATAAAATAAATCTTTAACTAAAATTGAAAAGAAATTGGAACGTATAAAATAAATAAAATTAATTAAATAATAAATTAAATTAAATTTAAAAAAATTAAATTAAATTAAATTACTTCTGTAAAGTCAGCTGTTGATGGTACTATATAGAGCAGGGTTTTGCCAAACAGGGGTTCATGAGTTGATGAAAGATAAATAAATAAACACTTACTTAAAAAAAGTAAATATTTTATTTGTTGACCTTCGTGTTATTTAACAATTAACCAACATGAGAGAACTGTGAACATGCAAATGTGTTGAAAAAAAACAAAAAACTTCAGCTGGCAAAAGAAATTGTGTTAAA
>NW_015660016.1:232267-245011 GCF_001515625.1 Sinocyclocheilus rhinocerous | reverse complement strand
CCAGGTGGATTAATATTGTTTTATTATTTAAGGTTTTGCATTGTTTCTTATTTCTCAATTCATTTTAAAATGTCAGAATATTGCTTTGTCTCATTAAACTAGTCTTACAAACTTTTTTTATGTTTCTTCACATAGGCCATCATAACCCACATCTGTTATAGTACTCAATATTCCCTTTTAGCCTGTCATATTTCAGCATTTGTGTAATTTGGCAGAAGGTTAGTATACAAAAAACCTCTTCAGCGTTTGTATTGCTCTTTTATTGTGGGGCTCCAGGGTGTTCCATTCCCTGATAGCAACAGACTCCGGGGCGGATCCGCCCTCAAATCGGCAGCTCCGCTGTACTGTCAGACTCTGTTCGGTCATTCGCCCAGAATATGCCCCGCCTCCGGACAGCGCACTGTCAGTTAGCGGACTCATTATGGACACGGTGCGGATTAGCAATCCGAACGCGTTTTCGCGGTGCCATCTCAGAAATCCTCCTCAAAGTGGAGAAGCTGCGGCCGGCCAGGTTGAAGAAGACTGAACTCGGTAAGAATACTTTGAAAATATGCTTTATTTGTACAGTTGCCAGTAACATTAACATTAATAAAGTTGTTAATTCCGTAATCCTTATCTGTTCCGGATCCGTTGCGCTGTGCAAGTGGACTCCGATACGGACCCGTTTTGTGGATCCGTTCCGGAGCTTGTGGTGACTCCGGGGCGGATCCGCTCCGGAGTCATTTTGCTATCTGGGCATTTCCTCCTGAAATTTGTTCATATAGCCCCGGCTTGCTCTCCTGCCTTCTGGTTCCTCAAATCACTGAAGCATTCTGTATCCCACGGTATAGCTGACACCTCACTATGATTACATGCCTGGCATCGCCTAGCAACCTGCCGCCAGGGACGCCACACACAGTCGCTGGACGTGGTGTCAGGTGTGCCGAGTTTCTCTAAGGTGTTCCTGTGAATGAAAAGCTTTACTTGTCAACATCCTTAAAAATTTCTGCTCTGGTAGGAGAAGAAAGCATCCTAGTTTGTCACTTAGAGCAGGTATAGATACCAAAATTGTAAGTATTTATTTTGCGGGGGTGCCATATAAATTACAGCCAGTAGGTGGCAGAAAAAACACTTTAAAAAACATGTGAAGACAACTGAAACCTAGCAAATGGTTTTTGAGGAAAACTGATGGTTAAAGTTAATATTGCAGGTACAAAATACATTTAATACAATTTTCTGGATGTAATGTTCCTGCATGAACATGAACTCCTTACTTGTGTCAACATGTCAGCAAACTTTTGTATAGAGCCTATGAAGACTTTAAAATGGAGGCTACAAAGCAGAACATAAAACAATATTTCTAATCAGTTAATCTTTATTTTCATAACAATAGGTCATCATATATAATTTGCACTAAAAAGAAATCAGTAGGAAGCGGTTTTAAGAAAATAAATCTGGTAAAAGTTGTCATCATTGATGATTTTATTCTCTACACTGTAAGAAATCCAGTATGACTAATACTACAGGTTGTGTTTTATATGTTTTGACATGCTGGCATAATCAGCAACACAGACCTAAACAGTTAATTAGATGGGAATACCTTGGAAGTTTGACATACTATGGTACTAAATAATTAGCATATTCATATACAATGGCTTTTAAATTGTGTAGTAAGGCATTTCAAAGAATATTATTATTTTGCCTTCACGGTAGTGTAAAAAAATATGGTATTTTTCATGACATACTGTACTTTTATGGCAATCTTTTTGTACAGGAAATTAAAACATGAGTTTGTGGTTATGTAGTACAGATTTGTATTTATTTATTTATTTTCTGAATATAAGTTGAATGTAACATAGCAGCATTGAGGTACCTTTGAACTTTTGTTAGTGAAGGTATATTGTCTACATTGAGGTTCATTCTATTTTATATTTGTGTAGTATCTAAACAATTTAGCACCACAACTAGTGTCATAACAGGTTGTACATCAGGTAAAGGCTTTCAGCAGCATTCTTTAAAAAGCATCAAAGTTGGCATCACCACATCTATGTTAGAAATACATGAGAAACTTATCCAGCTCAGACTGAATCATAACGCTCTCTCTCTCTCTCTCTCTCTCTCTCTCTCTCTCTCTCTCTATATATATATGCAAAATTCAACATCCAAAACACTCCAAGAATCTAGAATCTATTTTCTATGCACATTCTATGATAATATTATAGTATCTGACATTATTCCATGTTTGGAGCACCTGTGCTTGTATCCAGTGATGCAGTAGAGTGAAGGCCTTGAGTTTCTTCCAGGCTTTCTTTGTCTTTCCCACTGTGTGAACTCTCACAGCTCTGAAGCCATGAGCCACAGGGCTACATACCTGAGCCCTCTCCCTGTGGCTCACCATTAGGCCTCTGAGAGGTATGCAGAGAGAAAAGGAAGAAGTTCAGAGAAGCCCCCAATGGATGGATTGAGTTACATTCCACTTTATATGTTAGTAATTGAGACATGTGAGCACGCACTGGACATACAGTACAGTCTTTCTTCCAAGGAACACTGTCCATTCTAATGGAACTGTGGTGATTACATATGGCAAATAATATTGGTCACAATAACTGTATATTTATAGAATATTACAGTAAAAGATCACACATTTTGCAACACACAGCAATACTATTCTTATTAAGTATTGTGTCTTGTTTCCCAAAATATCTAAACAACCTTATAGTGTGAAATTTAATTGAGAAGAAAAATACAAAAAGATACTAATAAGTACATAATTCAAAGTATTTATTTATTTAGCAGTGCACTGTATCTTACATGACAGAGTGGGAGTCTTACCGTGTGCACCCCAACTTGTGATCCACCATTAAAGAACATCTTTGAGTTGTCCTGCTCCTGATGAGAGAAAATAGATCAGCAGTTTTCATGAGGTGCTTTTCAGTTCCATACGCAACAAAAATGATCTTACATTACATATCAGATACATCTGTCAGCAAAACAGGGTTCAAGCCCTTAAGATTGTCTCACTTAACCATCTTTATCATACTTTTAAAAGGCTGATATTCAATGTGATATTGTGGTGCCCACTATGTTAAATAATGTCTAAGATAGCTGCTGTGAGCTTTTGCACATTTGTACTCAACTCACGTAATCTGAGTTGGCCTCAAGTAGTTCTTCTGCCTCACTGTCTTCAGAGCTACAGCCTCCGTGTTGACATCTCACTGCACGCCTCTCTCTCCCAGACCTCAGAAAGTCCACCGCAGAAGACTTCCGGAGAAGTGCTAAAGTAAGTAATAAGTAAGTAAGTAAGTAAATAAATAAATAAATAATTTATCATAGGGAACCTTCTACATAAACTACACATATGGAGTTCAAATGCATATTAAAAACATTCTGAAAAATATTTTTCACTGATTATTCTACTGATAATTAAAAAAAAAAACTAACTGTGTATGTCTTCTTTTCCTCAGTACTATTAATCATTATTAATTGAATATCAATTTAATTAATAACAATTATTGCAACCAACATATTAAAAGCTATGCTTAATAGATTCACATTCTGCAAAATTTTAAAATATAATATTCACTAATCTAATATAAATAATAAATATAAAATAATATCCATAAATATATATTTTATTATTAATATACATTAATAGTTATTATACATATAAAAATACAATATAATAGTATCAAATATTATTTTAAAAAAACACTGTAAAAAACCCTCAATTCATTATATATATATATATATAAAAAAAAAACATTAACATGAAAAAGGAAAAGTCAGTGGCACAAGCTTCCCATACCTGCTTCACAGATGTAGGTTACAAACACCAGGACAAGTAGCGTTAGTATTATCTGTCCGCGTGGCCCCATGTCTCATCTCAGCTCTGAGCTCAGAGTCCTGCTGCTTTGTACCTCACCTGAGATTCAAGCCCCTCCCACAGCAGCATCAACAGCCACAGCAGCCATCTCAGAGGGGTTTGGCCTTCAGCATCCGCCCCAACAGATGAAACTGGACCAAAACATGAATATACATTTACATACACCGAAGCCAGCAAGACCAGGACAAGTAGCGTTAGTATTATCTGTCCGCGTGGCCCCATGTCTCATCTCAGCTCTGAGCTCAGAGTCCTGCTGCTTTGTACCTCACCTGAGATTCAAGCCCCTCCCACAGCAGCATCAACAGCCACAGCAGCCGTCTCAGAGGGGTTTGGCCTTCAGCATCCGCCCCAACAGATGAAACTGGACCAAAACATGAATGTACATTTACATACACCAAAGCCAGCAAGTAACAGACAGCTGGTTTTATCTGAATATGTGTCACTGAATGGTGTGCTGCTTACAATATTTAAGTACATTTTAGAAGTGGTGAGTTGGCACATAAATAATATACGAATATTTCATCATATTTACTTAAATATTGCATATACACTTTTTGTTTATTAATTTTTAATAGCTACTGTGAATACAATAAAAAGGGACAGAGGGATACATTGGTGTCATCATATGTGTTTAAGATGTTATAATTTTGTACAGTTATTCAGTTATTATATCCACTGGCCAATGTGAAATTTTTGTATGCTATCATTCATGTTTTTGTTGTTTCATGGATCATTTTGTTTGTCGTAACAGTTTTATTGCCTAAATTATGATTACATATATCACCAGCCTTGATGATCCTAAGAGACTTCTTTCAGAAACAATAAATAAATAAATAAATAAATACATAAATAAGATAAATAAGATTAAAAAAAAAAAAAATGAACCAAGTGCAAACGTTTGAATAGTAGTGTAACTTTAAGGTATGGTCTAAACTTAAACTATCCTTCAAATATGAAACTACTATGAGATATTCACTTGAGTTAAACATGACAACTAACTTCTGTCTCCATTTTTTTCTTATTAGTAATAGCTAAATGTGCTTATCAAGTGCTTATCACCTTTTTAGATTACATGTTGTATTCAATAATTCAATTATTAATTGCATTTTAAATTAAAATGAATCATATAAATGATTCATAGCAGATGCATTGTGTGTTGGAGTGGTTTGCATTTACACCTGTAGCATCTCCCTAAAATGCTGTGTTCATGTTTAGACTGTTGTGTTGCCTGTGCCATCATTCAGTTCAGGTTTGCAGCTGCCTCACGTCAAACAATTTAGCCCTTGTTTACTAGAGCACAACAAATCGGATCCTGAAGATTCTTAGAGATTAAACAGATTAGAGGTGGATAGCGTGTTTTTGTGGACGACGGGTCTTGTGATTCGAGGTATAGTATTACCTGTCCCTCTAATTAAGAAGCTATCAAGAAGCTGGATGGAGGGCAAGATGGAGACTTTCCATCAGTGGAAAAAAAATAAAAATCCACCTAGGACCCATTAAAGTGAAACCGAGCATGATAACCCCAAACCAGGCCCTGTGACCTCCTGTATTATCACGCCATTTCACTTTTAGAGCATCTACTTAAAATTCACAACACACACACATTATTCTCTACTGTTTCACTTTAGAGGTTTGTGAAATTCCACAAGTGGAAAATCTGGATGCCTGGCTTTGCAGACACAGAGCTGGCGGTATCTAAATAGAATGGAGCTAAACTGGATAGCTTATTGTTAACTTGTTGGTGCATGCAGATGGATCAAATGGTTTTCTTTGCAAGTGTGTTTTAAAAAAGCAGAATGTCTTGTATTAATTTGAATGAATGCATTCCAACTAATTCTTATGACAGGAAAAAAAGAGACACAAAAATAAATGTACCATTAATATCTTTATTGATATGAAGCATGTGTACTTTTTCTTTATTGTGTAAGTTCACTGTTTATAACAATCAAAAGGTCATGGCTAAAGCTACAAAAATGTAACCAGCCTACTCTTATATTTGTTTTATGATTTTGACTGCAATAACATGACAATTAAATGAACATTACTAAAGTAACATATTGATTGTTGTATTATCCAATGGCTTCAGAAGCCAGAAAAGGCAGAAATTACATAATGTAATTGTATTGTAGTGCATGTTTTTTTTTTCAAAAAATGGTCTGTTTAAACAATCATAAATCAAAGCAAATCAGTTGAACAATTTTTTTTTCCCGATACACAATTATATTAGGGGACACTTCATAAAGATAATACTATGAAGAAAATTCTATGCAACACACATTGAACCACATCAGGCAGCCCATCCTGTTGTATTACATTAACAAAGGCACTGTAAGCACAATAAACTTCCTAATTTTTACACAGGTTTAACTTTCTGAGATGTCAAATTAAATTTCATGTAAAAGTACATAATCATTTTAGCCATCATTGTAATGTTAAATGTTTTTTTTTTCTGAGTAAAATTAATTTTGCTTGCACTCTTGTAATGTCTCAGAGTTATGCTGCAAATCAAGGGTGATGAAAGCTGAAAAGTAATCATAGTTGTTATATTCTCATTTAAAAGTGACAAGTGCTGATTGTTAATTATAAGAGACAATGTTTAAAAAGTAGGCAATGAACAAAATATTTGGCGGTTTGATAAGCAACAAGTTGTCTATAATACTGATATGTTTGTCTGGTAACACTTTACTTGAAGGGGTGTGCATAAGACTGACATGACACCTTCATAATCATGACATGACACATGTCATGAATATGAAGGAGGTTTTATGCATGTTTATGACAACTGTCATTAAGTGTCATTCGCTCAGTTATGTCATTTTTAATGCAAATATGACATTATTTGACCTAACCCTAACCTAACCCTACCCCTACCCTTACCCCTAACCATAGCCCATAACAAAGACATCTCAAACAATGTCATCTTTGCATTAAAAATTACATAACTGAGCGAATGACACTTAATGACAGTTGTCATAAACATGCATAAAAAACCTTCATATTCATGACATGTGTCATGTCATGATTATGTAGGTGTCATGTCATGATTATGAAGGTGTCATGTCAGTCTTATGCACACCCCTTCATGTAAAGTGTAACCGTTTGTCTAATTGCCACCTTATAAATGTTCTGCTTGACATTTAGAGAGCAATATATTGTTTATTCAATCTGAAACTTATCCCTGTACCTTGTTTTCACATTATCAACTAATGTGACAGAACCAGAACATAGCTGTCCATCCATGCATGCACACAAACTCATAAGCAACCTGGGCAGTTCTTTTACCCATTTAGTCCAACTCAGAGCAGAAAAGAAAAACAACAACACTCCTTTTCTCGTTGCAGTCTTTTGAAACCTCTTAAGCGTCAACCTCCTCATGATGTGAAAGTGTAGCAGAGACTCGTTGGGTCTTATCCTTATCTCTGCCCTCTCTGAACCTGCTACAGCGAGAGGTGAGGGTGTTGTGGGTGTGAGACAGGAAGTAGAGAAGCGCAGTCATGTGAGTGGTGTTTAGGAGCTGTAGCAGGTCTCTATGTTACTGGCTGTGCACAAACACACATGGATCCAGTCTTTGTTTACACCCCTACACCTCCTTCTCTCCAGAACTGGCAAGTGATGTCCGTCTCAGGTTCTCCTTCACTTTTATGAACTCTGGAGCACTGCAGTTGCTATCCTCCAGTCTTGCCTGCTCCTTCTCCAGCTAAGGTAGAAAGACAGATAGATACACTATTTGGTGAATATTTGGTTGGTGGTTTGCAGATAAACAGGATATATCTAACCATAATAAAGAGTGTTTACTATGTTAGGACCTCTGAAATACATGTGAAAAACTGAAAGAGCATCACTGTCAAGTCACTTAACTTTTATTTATATAGCGATTTATACAATATAGATTGTGTCAAACCAGCTTTACAATGTCAAACAGGAAAATAGTTATAGTGATAGTTACAGTAATCATACACTGTATGATTGAATGATTCCTACCTCGTCTAGTTTCTGGTGTCTCTTGAGAAGTTCATGTTCCAATTGAGATATTTTCCTCCTGGCCTCCTCATCCTGCTTTTTCTGTTTAATTATCTGCTCTCTTTTCCTTTCTTCCAACACACGTTGCAATTCTGGCTTATTCTCCACACCAATACCTCTGAATATAATAGAACAAAATAGAAAATAATAATAATAATAAATGAGCGAGAGAGGGGGGTATACAGAATACAGAATAAACAACAAAATATATTGTAGTAGAATATAATGGATTAATAATGGAAAATGAAAAAAAAACCATGAAAAAACAAACATGACAATAGAGTAGAATAGAATAGAATAGAGAACAAACAGTACATTAACATCATTAGCTGATGCAGTCCATCTGTCATCCAGCAGGTGGCAGTATTGTTACATTTAATCAGATTCGTGTGCTTCATAATTATTTTTTGTTTTGTTCCTAAATTAGATAAAGATGTGTGAATGCATGAAAAATGTATTATTCATTTCTGTAAATATGTTATATTACAACCTGTGAACATATGTAGAATTGTTTGATTGTAAAATGTGATTCTATATGATGCAGAACACCCATTAGTTTCATGTTGTTCTTACCCTTCATGTTGCCAGTGTTATGACTTCCCATCTTAGTCATGGTTGAGGCCAATCTCATTGATATTGGACTCATTTTGACAGCCCTGACATATGCATTTTGTGCTTGTTTGTATAAGTGCAGTTTAACTGTATATGAGTCTTCCATCTATTACAAACAATGCATATGCTCTCATGACTGTTCTCAAGGTGCCAAGCTGCTGCTAACATATGCAGACACACACACACACACACACACACACACACACAGAGACAGACTGATAATTAAATAACGTGTGAGCTTATTCTCTCCACAGGGAAGTGGCACCAAGGTGCTGAGAGGAGGGAAAGGAAGTGTGTGAGTGGAGTTCAGCACATGTGGGAGGTCCAATTAGTATCCTTCATAATTTAGATTGTGTCCTTCAAACTGAAGAGACAGCCAGACAACAACAAATAAACACAAGGGCCATTTAATGAAGATAACAAGAGAGACAACAGCCCCCGCACAGCTCCTGAGAGGCCTCATAATAATAACATGCTGGTCTTTAGTCCTATCTCAGCTCTTGGCAATGAATAGTCACTTTCTGAACCTTGCTCAGATCGCTGGCATCGATCTGTTCCTGAAATGATCCATAGATGGTGTCTTTTTTCCCTATCCTGGCTAACAGGGACATCTGAGCCAAATTTGTCTCCCCCTTTAGTGTCTTCTTTTAGCATCACTTTTCCTGAGTGATGTTGTCAGTGTTTAGCGTAGCTCTTTTAGTAAAGAGTTCTGTGACATCACTGGCACATAAAGAGCTTATCTTGAGAAAGCTTGAGAAAAGTGGCACTGTTCTGAGAGTGACCTGTTTCCTCTGCCACCCTTATGCCTAATGTGCCATATTTGATGCCCACTGTTATCTGTGCACATGTGAGATCCACAACCCTCTCTCTCTCTTTTAATGTCCTCTACAGATTGACTGTCTTCTGCAGGGTCTCTCAGGACCAATAGTGACTAAAAGATACCCACTTAATGGCTGACACGGCACTGTGCCAGTAAGATCTCTGTGGCTTAAAGTGTTTCGTATTGGTACAGAGGGCAAACTATAACGAATGCACCCACACAAACAGTGACTTCTTCTCTGTAATGAAAGATCTTATAAATAGGCTCTCCACTCATGCTGTCTGCAACTACATTGGTTTGTATTAGTCTCAGCACAGCTCCTAGAGGGCCACCTTCCCACAGAATTTAGCTCCAGCCTTTATTATATTTATTATATGTGTTGGGGAAGTACGAAACTGTAGACTGATGAGCTAATCTTAATTAAAAATAGCTTAATTGCAGTCAATCTACTCTTGAGAAGGTCAAGAAAATCTCCTCTACCAGTGTGTAGTACCCACCTGGATGATACATCAGAACTCCCACTAACTTTTGGTGAAGATGAGCCCTAGGCCCTTTCACAAATGTTGGGTAAGTTACTTAAAAAAAAAGTAATTAATTACTAATTACATCCTCAATATTGTATTTAAATTACTTTTCTAATTACTCTGTCTGAAAAGTAACTTAATTACTCAATAAGTAACTTAATTATTCGTGAATTGATTAATAAATATCTATAAACCTTTATGCATAGAAATTAAACTCTTAATTATTTTAGTTTGAGTTAAACATGGAATAGTTTAACCTTTTAGCTTTAAAACAACTGTTATACTTAAGCATTTTAATAAAAAAATGTAACCTTCTTTAGTTAACAAATATAATTACTCTGCAAAATACTCTCCCCTGCGCTTCCGCGTGCGTCACTTCTGAGCGGCATATGCGCAAAGCCGACCTCCATACGTCATCCGCCCGGAACTGCTTCCAGTGTACAACAGTGAGCCCAAGCTACATTAAAGTGATTATTACGTTTTAAATATGGATATTTTTCTTACAAAAAATCATCGATTCGCTACAGAAGGCCTTTGTTCACCCCCCGGAGCCGTGTGAGACACTTTTTTTTATGGATGGGCACATTTTAATTAAGTGCTTTTGGACTGATGCATGCAACACCCGCTGAGTGCCATGAAACAGCTTGAAAGATCAAAGACAATTTTTAATATAACTCCGACTGGATTCGTCTGAAAGAAGAAAGTCATATACACCTAGGATGACTTGAGGGTGAGTAATTTATGGGCTAATTTTCATTTTTTTCATTTTCTTTAAGCCTTGTCTGTGAAACCATGGGTACATGTATCAAGCTGTAAGCATTACACTTTTCTAAGCAATAAGTATCATATTTCATACAAATTGGCATACTGTACATGTATACAACATTAGCAGTCACTAATACTAATTTTGTCCATTCCTAAAAAAAAGAAACATGATTTTGTACTGTCATTCATGCACATATGCTTTGTCTGGATAACCACACAGTTCATAAACAACATTCTGATATTTTATAAGTTAAATTCTTATTGCTTAGCACACTATAAACATCGACATCTGTAGATCAGTAAACACTGATCTAAACATTCCTAGACTGTAAAAATTAATCATGCTAATATATAATTATATATTAATTATATATATAATACAGTATAAACATTCACATTACTTTATATTTATATTGTATTATATCTCATATTTTTATTACATGATAGCAAAATATTTACATCCTCGATTCGTACGACATTTAGCCTACATGTATAAGTTGCCTATATATTGTGTTTATGGATGCATATCATATTTCAGCATATTTAACTCTCTTTCACACATTTCAGTTTGGCAAGATAGGAAAAGCCCAACAAGTAAAATGCGTACAAGTTTATGTATCAAGGGTGTCCAATCTCGGTCCTGGAGGGCCGGTGTCCTGCAGAGTTTAGCTCCAACTTGCCTCAACACATTTGCCTTTAAGTTTCTAGTATGCCTAGTAAGAGCTTGATTAGCTGGTTCAGGTGTGTTTAATTGGGGTTGGAGCTAAACTCTTCAGGACACCGGCCCTCCAGGACCTAGGTGATGAGGGCGTTTGCGTGCAGGTATGTCTGCAGATAATGAGCTCTAAGACGGGAAAGACTGTACCTCGCTTTAGTTTTATACAGATTACATAATCAGAGAATATTTGTTTTAGATTTGAATTGGTTCATTTAAAAGTAGACACTTCAAGTTTTCTATAGACATATTTCTCACGTCTGTGTGTGAAGTATTCGCCAAGTTTCAGTTAGTTGTTGTGACGCGTTTCAGAAATAAGTTCACGGAGACCAAAACAGCAGAAAGCGCACCCTGTTTGTTTTGTTTATTTTACAAAATCACAGTGTTTTGTTGTTATTGTCAGTGTACACAAATAAAAGTATACCATTTATAGATTCGATTGATTTTAGTCTTATCTGTATCTGGGTATTTTAGGCCCTTTTCTCTCTTTTCAGGAAAAACTGCAGGTGAATGCGCCGGCACGCAGAGGGTTAAAGATGCTGCATTCAATTTTACCTTTAGACGATAAATTTAGATTTCAAATGCAATATTGATTTGAGAACTGTAATGCAAATACTTTATAAGATACTGTAATTAAATTACCTAAAAATAAACAGTAATCACTTACTTTACTTTTTTTGGTGGATAAGTAATTTAATTACAGTAACGCATGACTTAAGCTGCTTTTCCACCGAAATTACCTGGAACAATTTGTATGGAAATAAAATAATGCCATATGTCTTTGAAACAAAAAGCATGTTGAATAGCACTAACTGAAAAAATAATGCATTGCATTAACAGTGCTTGCATTTTAATGCCTTGTATTTCCAGGGCTTGCATTTTTAGGTCATGAAATCTAACATAGAATTTTATTTAAGCTGTGAATATTTCAATTCAAAATATTTCACACACATTTTCATAATTAAAAATTCAATAATTCATATTCACCTTCCAGAATTCACTTCCAAAATATTCAATCTGTTTAAAAATATGATGTATAATATTCGACAGGCAAATTTCGGTCCATTTTATTTCACTTTCCAAATTCGCTTCCACAAATTCAGTGGTTAAAATTCGACAGAAAATTCGCCATTGCACATCCGGGAGCTGCAGGAATAGCAGTAGAGCACCAATGCATGATCTCCAGCTGCTGTCAGTCGCTCACCAGCAGGTGGCACAAGTGGCTGTTGATGAAGACCAAAGCAACAGGTGGATTAAAGGGTTAGTTCAGCCAAAAATGAAAATTAGGCTGCGTTTTACTCACCCCCGATGCATCCTAGGTGTATATGACTTTCTTCTTTCAGACGAATCCAGTCGGAGTTATATTAAAAATTGTCTTTGATCTTTCAAGCTCTATCGTTGTACTCAGCGGGTGTTGCATTCCTTC
>NW_015660016.1:229788-232257 GCF_001515625.1 Sinocyclocheilus rhinocerous | reverse complement strand
ATGTGGAAAAGCGGATTATGTGTGTTTAATTCAACATCTTGTCTTTAATTCAAAATCTGTTTCCCGTAGCCTACATGTAAGCATCATTCTATACCACAAAGTAGATTATAATGCTGTTTTACCCAACGCTGAAGTACAGAACTAACATTACATCTAAGGAAGACATATATTGCTTTCAGTTGCTTAGTTTCTGTAACTTTGTATCATGGCTTGTGTGACCCTGTGCTGTAATACTGGTGATCCCCTCAGGTCACACTCCAGGATTCCCCAAGGACGGGTAACTAACACACTGTCAAATTCTAAAGCTTGTATTGCTCATAGTGATTTTCTACAGGTGAGAATTTGCCAATCCCTCCCTTCATATATGTACAGTACACAATTATTTACAGATAAAAGATCATGTAGTAAGTCAGTCTGGTCACTAGTAACATACAACATTTGGAACACGAAAAACCCCATTTTGGTGAATTACTGTAATTTTTTTCTTTAAAAATATTTCTGCAGTATATATAGGGAAAGTATTGTCTAAGGCGAGTTATTGTCTCTCGAGGGAGTTGAACAAGCTTAATGCGATGCATTCGCGGCGGTTTCTGTTCTTGCCTGATTCTTGAGAGAATTTATGTGGCTGTTAGGTTGTTAGGCTCTTGTGGGCCTCCTTGATAAGTCACTCTTCAGGTCGAGATTTCGAGTACTCCCCTCACTTGAGGGTGTTTGTACTGAGTACACTGATCCATAAGGGTAGATGATTGCACTCTCCTCGCTTTAGAGGGTTGTTATGCTGAGTGCTTGCTCCCTAGAGCTCTGTTTCGCACTTAGGAGCATGGTTAGTACTCCTAGCGCAGTACTCTAGCTTTTTGAGTCGTTATGCAGTGTACTCCGCTCCCTAGAGCTCCCCTTAGACAGTACTATTAGTATGTAGGCTCTATCGTGAGCCTCACTAACTGTCCCTAGCGCTGAGTGTAGTCAGGTCTTCTCTGGTTCTAGAGAGTTGTCATGCTGAGGCCTCAAGTCTTAAGAGTTTCTCTACTAGGGCTGAGTGTTGTTAGGCTTCCTCTCGTTTAAGAGAGTCATCCTGCTGAAGCCTCTGCTCTTCAGAGCTCTGTCTTTGGCAGTAATATGAGTTGTGGGCTCTTTCTTTTTGAGCCTCACTAACTGCCTCTGGCGTTGAGTGTAGCTAGGTCTTCTCTCGCTTTAGAGAGTCGTTATGCTGAGACCTCTACTCTTAAGAGTTCCCCTCCTCTCGCTTTAGAGAGTCGTTATGCTGAGACCTCTACTCTTAAGAGTTCCCCTACCAGGATCGAGTGTTGTTAGGTTTCCTCTCGTTTAAGAGAGTCATCCTGCTGAAGCCTCCGCTCCCCAGAGCTCCGCTTACGCAGTAATATGAGTTGTAGGCACTTTCTTTTGAGCCCCACTAAATGCCTCTGGCGGTGAGTGTGGCTAGGTCTCCTCTTGGTTTAGAGAGTCGTTATGCTGAGACCTCCATTGAGTGTAGCTAGGTCTCCTCTCGCTTTAGAGAGTCATTATGCTGGGACCTCCACTCTTAAGAGCTCCTCAACTAGGGTTGAGTGTTGCTCGGCTTCCTCTCGTTTAAGAGAGTCTTACCGCAGGAGCCTCCACTCTTCAGAACTCCATCTCTGGCAGTAGTATGAGTTTGTAGGCTCTTTGTTTTGGAGCCTCACTAACTGCCTCTGGCGTTGAGTGTAGCTAGGTCTCCTCTCGCTTTAGAGAGTCGTTATGCTGAGACCTCCACTCTTGAGAGTTCCCCTACCAGAATCGAGTGCTGCCAGGCTTCCTCTCATTTAAGAGAGTCATTCTGCTGAAGCCCCCGCTCTCCAGAGCTCCGCTTAGGCAGTAATATGAGTCTGTAGTCTCTTTCTTGTTGAGCCTCACTAACTGCCTCTGGCGTTGAGTATAGCCAGGTCTCCTCTCATTTTAGAGAGCTGTTATGCTGAGACCTCCACTCTTAAGAGCTCCTCAACTATGGTTGAGTGTTTGCTAGGCTTCCTCTCTTTTAAGAGAGTCATTCTGCTGAAGCCTCCGCTCTGCAGAGCTCCGCTTAGGCAGTATTAATGTGTAGGCTCTCTCTCAAGCCTCACTAACTGTCTCTAGTGTTGAGTGTAGCTAGGCAGTAATATGAGTCTGTAGGCTCTTTCTTTTGAGCCTCATTAACTGCCTCTAGCTTTGAGTGTAGCTAGGTCTCCTCTCGCTTTAGAGAGTCGTTATGCTGAGACCTCTTCTCTTAAGAGTCCCCCTACCAGGATCGAGTGTTGCTAGGCTTCCTCTCGTTTAAGAGAATCATCCTGCTGAAGCCTCCGCTCTCCAGAGCTCCATCTTTGGCGGTAATATGAGTTTGTAGGCTCTTTATATTTGAGCCTCACTAACTGCCTCTGGCACGGAGCGTAGCTAGGTCTCCTCTCGGTTTAGAGAGTCATTATGCTGAGACCTCCACTCTTAAGAGCTCCGAACTAG
>NW_015660016.1:214494-229757 GCF_001515625.1 Sinocyclocheilus rhinocerous | reverse complement strand
ATTTAAGAGAGTCATCCTGCTGAAGCCTCCGCTCTCCAGAGCACCGCTTAGGCAGAATATGGGTTCGTAGGCTCCTCCCTTTTGAGCCTCACTAGCTGCCTCTGGCATTGAGTGTAGCTAGGTCTCCTCTCGCTTTAGAGAGTCGTTATGCTGAGACCTCCACTTTTAAGAGCTCCTGAACTATGGTTGGGTGTTTTTCTGTGGGAGAAAAAATGGTTTGGTGAAACTTTGTGGGTTGTGGGCTCATATTCTGGGCTCATCTGCTTAAATGTACATAATATACAGTAATATATTTTGTTAATTAGATGCCGAATTTAATAGTTTATTATCACTGTCTTGAGGCAATAAACGTTGTGTTTTCTTTATGGAAAATTTTTAACATGCAGTTTTGCGCATTCCGTAACTTGCGTTCATATCCTCATCTGCCTGTATATAGTTTGCATCATCAATAAGATCTGAATTTGGTCTTTTAATAGCTGTCATTGCGTTTGTGCACTGAGCCGTGTAATGTGTTTTCTTTTCTTTAACAGATTTCTGAGGGAAACAGTGTGAAACCTTGAGTGTGCGTTCATATTCTACATTTGCTTAACTCTCGATATAGTTCGGTTTTCCGCAGGTGCTCTTTTATTCCCGCACTCGCTTTATTGTTTACGTCATAGGCTGCCACCTGCCAATGTCAAGTTCATTGTCGTTTTTTCATTCATGCTTCAGACACCGGTCACGCTGAAGGCGTTCCCCTAGCGCCCTCTAGAGGACGCAGCGTCTCGTTCCCTATTCTCAGGGAACCATGGTTACATGCGTAACCTGAGACGATATCAAACATAAAACTACTGCGCTTGGTTTTCTGTGGGAGAAAAAATGGTTTGGTGAAACTTTGTGGGTTGTGGGCTCATATTCTGGGCTCATCTGCTTAAATGTACATAATATACAGTAATATATTTTGTTAATTAGATGCCGAATTTAATAGTTTATTATCACTGTCTTGAGGCAATAAACATTGTGTTTTCTTTATGGAAAATGTTTAACATGCAGTTTTGCGCATTCCGTAACTTGCGTTCATATCCTCATCTGCCTGTATATAGTTTGCATCATCAGTAAGATCTGAATTTGGTCTTTTAATAGCTGTCATTGCGTTTGTGCACTGAGCCGTGTAATGTGTTTTCTTTTCTTTAACAGATTTCTGAGGGAAACAGTGTGAAACCTTGAGTGTGCGTTCATATTCTACATTTGCTTAACTGTCGATATAGTTCGCATAATCATCAATAAAGTGTATTCTGAGATCTGAGGTCTTATATCACTGTATTAGTTCACTGAGGCCCGTTATGCATCATTGGGGAATCCTGGAGTGTAACGTGAGGGGATCTCCATTATTACAGCACAGCGTCACACAAGTCATGATACAAAGTTACTGAAACTAAGCAACCAAAAGCAATATATGTCTTCCTCAGATGTAATGTTAGTTCTGTACTTAAGCGTTGGGTAAAATAGCATTATAATCCCCTTTGTGGTAGAGAAAGCTGCTTACATGTAAGCTACAGATAACAGCGAAGATGTTGAATTAAACATACACACAATCAGCTTTTCCACATGTTTATACTGGCCCCGATGATCAAAACTACTTAGCACTTGCTCCATTTCTGCAGATCAGTTTTTGTAAATGACTTCATCAACAGCCGCTTGCGCCACCTGCTGGTGAGCGACTGACAGCAGATGGAGATCATGCATCGGTGCTCTACTGCTATTCCTGCAGCTCCCGGATGTGCAATGCTGAATTTTCTGCCGAATTATAACCGCGAATTTGGAAAGTGAAATAAAATGGACCGAAATTTGCCTGTCAAATATTATACATCGTATTTTTAAACAGATTTAATATTTTGGAAGTGAATTCTGGAAGGTGAATATGAATTATTGAATTTTTTATTATGAAAATGTGTGACATATTTTAAATTGAAATATTCACAGCTTAAATAAACAACTATGTTAAATTTCAGGACCTAAAAATGCAAGCCCTGAAAATACAAGGCATTAAAATGCAAGCACTGTTAATGCAATGCATTATGTTTTCAGTTAGAGCTATTCAACATGCTTTTTTGTTTCAAAGACATATGGCATTATTTTACTTCCATAAATTTGTCCCAGGAACTTTTTTCTCAGGAAATTTTCCCCCCCAGACCTGCTGCTGTCTGCGTTTCCATCTCTGTCTAAAGTACCGAGAAGATTAGGCAATTAGTCTGGTGATGTAGGTCTGCGCGCATTTCTCAATACCAAGTACGCAAATTTCGGGCTTGCATCCTCGGTACGGACTTCGCGAGTTTGACTCGGGAGTGTGAACTCCCGCGGACGTGACGACGCAAGTCCGGTAATTCTGCAAACAGCAGCGTACTTGATAATGTCAGTCAGCTCGCCTTGGCTACTGCAGTTTTCCTCACTGTATTTACAATAAGAAGAAATATGATATCAAACACCACTGCCTCTTTTTGTTTTCATTTAAACATATTAATAGCCGCAGAAATGTAGTTCAGGGAACGTAGCCTACATTACAATGAAACTAAATATTATATTGCCTCTTTTCATTTTCATTTTAACGTATTAATATATTAACAGAATAAACACCAACGATTACCTGTTAGATTTACCCAAAACAAATTATATCACATGTTTAACCACTACAGAGACATCAGAGCCAGCGGCAAATGTCAGAAGGGCTAGCCGAGTTGAGGCTGCTCTTGTCGGGAAACATGAGCACTTAGCGCCCGCTGAATGTGTGGAGCTCACGTCTCCGAAATCGGCGAATCACATTTTCAAATAGGCGCTGTCTTTATAAACAAATCACAGATTTGAGTTTTAAACAACTACATTCTCGCCTGAAATATTTTTAAAACTACATTTCATGACACAATAACAGTAATATTTATTTTTTTTAATTTTGCGAATATACAGTATGGTGGTTGAAATACAATGCTGCGTGAACTCAACCAATCAGCATGTTCAGCGCCCAAGTCCCGCCCCTGAAAATTCCGGACCTTTGAAAAAGTACTACCTTGCGAGCAGGGACTTTCTGAGGGGCATATTTTTACCCGGAACTTTATTTAGATCCTGGTTCCTGCGGTGGAAACACACCGAGTACCAGTCCAAAGTCCCTAGTTCCTGGGGAAAGTTCCTGCAGTGGAAACGGGGCTTTAGTAACGCATTACACCCAACACTGCCCAAATGGTACACTTCATGTGCATCCTTGACCGTAGGGCAGGGTTCAATTCCATTCCTGCAGGGCTAAAACCTGGAAAATGCAGTTTCATCCCTAATTAAACACATCAGAACCAGCTAATAAAGGTCTTCAGAATTGCTTAATTGTTACAAACAAGTGTGTTTGAACACAGTTAAAACTAAATTCTGCTGGCCATGGCCCTGCAGGAACAGAATTGAATAATCCTGCCATAGGGCATACTGTTTGTCATTGTAGGTTTTAGATGGGTGCTCATAAGTGACCATTTTTAGTTACTATACCGTTACTTAGTGACATTGCATCATTAAAGGGTAGACTCAGAGGAAGACAAAAAAATTGATTAGGGTGCCATTTGGGACAGGGCCACTGTCATGTAGATAATCTATGTTCATGGAATACACCCAACACTGCCCAAATGGTACACTTCATGTGCATCCTTGACCGTAGGGCAGGGTTCAATTCCATTCCTGCAGGGCTAAAACCTGGAAAATGCAGTTTCATCCCTAATTAAACACATCAGAACCAGCTAATAAAGGTCTTCAGAATTGCTTAATTGTTACAAACAAGTGTGTTTGAACACAGTTAAAACTAAATTCTGCTGGCCATGGCCCTGCAGGAACAGAATTGAATAATCCTGCCATAGGGCATACTGTTTGTCATTGTAGGTTTTAGATGGGTGCTCATAAGTGACCATTTTTAGTTACTATACCGTTACTTAGTGACATTGCATCATTAAAGTGTAGACTCAGAGGAAGACAAAAAAATTGATTAGGGTGCCATTTGGGACAGGGCCACTGTGATGTAGATAATCTATGTTCATGGAATTGATTAGGAAACCATGAGTGATAGAGACCAGAGGGCACATTTGGCCAGGATTCAGATCAAGAAACAACCTACAAATTGACAGGATCCTGGTTTAAGCCAAAATACAGTGATTTTTTTTTACAGTATAGTGTCCCCATCACTACACTGGGCCAATAGGACCCATACGAAAGCTTAGGGTGAGCACTCCCTGCTGGCCCCCAGCTGAGAACTGCAGGATGATATTCAACATTTAAGTTTACTTTGAAAGTTCCTACTTATGAGTTCTGAAATTGTAACAGTGACACATAAGGCATTCAGGTGATTTTGATAAGTAGATCAAATGGATTTGATAAACAACTACATATTCTACATATTTCTAGCTAGCTTTATTGCAAAATGTGTACACTCCAAATGGTCACATAAACATTCACAATTAAAATACATTAAGATAAATAAAATAAAAAAATTTCATCCCCAAACCCAGATATTCAGAGATTAAAGAAGGTAACAGTGTTCCCACCAATAATTATGACTTTACACTGATGTCTTCATTTGCAATCAACTCATAAACACAATCCCTCCAACATGACTTGAATGGCAAACATACTTAGATACGTTAAAAAATATACTAAAATGAATCGGTGTGCACCTGAGTGGGATGGTAGTGTGTTTTTGTCACAGCTCACTTTGTTGTAAGACAATTTTGAAGATCTCACTGCTGGAAATAACAATGCACTCAAGACCACTCTGAGTTCTGTGCCACAGGATCTGCAGCATAAACAGCAAAGCTCTATTGTTGGCCACTTTAGATAAGTGCTCATATCCCTTGTGTGATACAAGACAGGACCCGAGTGGGATGTGAACACTATATATCTAATTGGTCTTCATTGGCTGAGCCTTACGTTCTTTAAATTTTAGACCTCTTAAAGTGTCTAGGAAAGAAAGGAATGGAAGGAGAGGTAAGGATAAAGTTGCTTCTATTGCCCACTCCTGAGGGCTTTAGACACCTTTGCTCAGACAGAGAGAGTGTGTTCACCTTTACCACATTTACTGGTATTACAGAAGTAAGGGATGGCATTGTAATGTGCTGCTACCAAGCAACTGCACAATGCTAATCGAAGTGCTAACACTGAGAGCAAGGGACTTGAGGGCAACCTGAAGGTTTTCTGATTGACTACTTGGAGGTTTATTTTTTGCTTATTGCAATGATTCATTGTTGCTAGGGAATTTAAGAGGCATAAATGTATTCATGGCATACATGAAAAGACATTTAGTACATTTGTGATGACATATTAAGGGTTGTTTAAAGTATCATAATTGTTCAAAATATCAGTCACAACCAGTACAGATGTGCTGATAAATTAAGTAGCTGAGTGGTGAACATGATTCCAGGATCAACATGTTTGTCCTGTCAAACAAACACAGTCCTAAGCATATCCTTAACCGCTAAACTAGCTATTAAAGAGATCTAGAATCAGAGGGAAATGTGAGATGTACGATTGTTCTTCAAATGCTAGTGCCATCTCTAAACCTAACCCTTACTCCTAAGCCTTGATTGGTTGATAGGAAAGGGGTTACAGGATCAACATGTCCTATTTAGCAAAATCTCCAACAGTGGTTGAACTGTAAGCATTGTGAACTATACTTTTACCTGTAAGTAGTCATTTAGCAGACACTTTTATTCAAAGGGACTTACAACACCTGTAGCCTATTACAGAGACTGCGACCTAGGGTTAAATATCTTGCTCAGGAGCACAGAGATGATAAATGGTTGGGATTGAACGTCTGTTTACATCACCTACCCTCAGAAACATTTAAAAAAGTGTTCCTCACTCTGTATGTGAGTATTATTTGCCATTTAGCAGATGATTTACAGGGACTTACAGTGTACTAATTTCAAAGGAACGTGAACAAGAAAACGGCAATCAGTCTATTTTGGACTCATTATCAGATTGCAAAGTATGATCGCAGAATTAAGCCATCACAGACAGTTTGCACTGGATTTGTCATCCTTGCAAGATTGTTTATGTACTGTAAATTTGTGTTTCCTCATACCGTTTATGGTTCATAAGCAGCTCCCGATGAAGCTCCTGGTGGCTTTTAGAGGATTTCACTGGATTAATCATCTTTTTAGGCTTGATGAGATCATCATCCCCTGTCATGTAATCAGGCTGAGGAGTATAACTGGCCAACGGGGGGATCTCACGATGAGGGTAATCAAATGGATCCCTGTCCGGGTTTCTCGGCTGATGAGGCTGTTCCCATTGGATATCTGCATATGCTGAAGCTGATGACAGAGAGAAAACAATGTGAGAGGAAGGAAGTAGCTTTTTTTCCCTTTTGACTTTTTAAATTTTTTTACTGGGAGCAGAAAGGCAAAGAATGACGCAAAAGGAGAACATAATAAACAGTAGGAAGTGGGATGGTGCAGCATAAACAACCCACATCAGAGAGCCAGCATTTACATTTACACGACTACATACAGCTTGTCTCCGCTCCAGTTTAAATTATTCCATGTGAGCTGAAGCAGGTTTCCTGAAGGGAGCAGGTACATGCAGAGTGTTTATGTTCCTCTGGGTTTGGGCAGAAATTCCTAACCTCCATTTCCTTCTGCTGAGTCCAGCTATTTGAAGAATTTATTTATTTTTTTAAACCTAACCTCTAACCATGACACACAGCCAAAGTGTTGATATACAATAACTGCATATTTCTGACCATAAGGATAATTTTAATATAGTCATCTTATAATCTGTTCAGTTTAACTGGTGTGCGTAGTATGTAGATATGTTTTGAAAATCTAAAAAAAAAAAAAATGTTTTTTACAATTGTGTTTTTGTCGTCCAGTGTAATTTAATAAATAATACATCCAGGCATTTTCAGCCCAAAAATCAAATAAAGAAATAATATTTTGCTGAAAAGAAATTATCTTATTTTAAGACCATTAAGATTTGTTTTTGTTGTAGTATTGTAAAATTATTTTTATAACAATTATGCATATTTCCCCCTAATTCTCAGTGTTTTTTTTTTGTTTTTTTGCAAATGATTGTCCTGTAATAAACTGTGAAATAGAGAGGTAATGAAATAGTACTGGTTCTGACATGTTTGTACTTCATCACCACTAAAAGGACAAACTTGTAGCCAGATCCATAATGCAAACCAGTTCAACTGCATCATGGGTAGAAACACTTCTCTAAGGACAGGGCAGATTAAAAGTGCAGTGATCTGTGCTAAAGTGACAGCAGATCAGGTGTCACATGCATTGAAGCTTGCTTAGAACAATGCTACGCTTGGAGGAGGAACCAGAGAACCAGAGACCGTCTCCACCATTCAATATTAAAAAAGCTGAGCCCAATTCTTAGCATTTCTCAATCTGAGTGCATGAGAAGAGGACAGGGATGAAATGATGATGACGATGATGATGACAGGCAAAACGATGAAGGGAATTCATGCATGTGAAAGTATTTGTGGCACAAGGTTTAGTATCAGAGGTTAACAAGTTCACACCACATTTCTGAGTTCTAAATAATTTATTTACTTATTTATTTTTTTATTCTTGGTTTATTATATCACTGTTAAGGGAGCAAAGCATCTAAGTACTATAATTTGGCCTGCACTTTATGCTACGGATATGAATGATGCCTAAAAAATGCAGCTTGTTAAAAATAGGTGTTATTGGACTAAAGGTTACTTTTTTTTTGACCTGGCAGATGATAAAACGGTGGAAAAGTAAGAAAATACAGTAGACAATTATACCAGACTATCATAGAGACTTGGTGGTGGGTTCTTTTGATTTGGGTCAGTAAGCAACTTAACCACCATCTAGAAGACCCCAGAAATTACCTAGCAATGTGCTGCTCAACAGAGTAACCAACAATACATTGTGACAGTAAATTATGTGGGGACAAACAGCACATACTATTTCAGAAAATGTAAAAAAATCTAGTTTTTAATAAAACTGTACTTAACATTGTTATTTTCTCTTCCCTTAAAGTGGCTGTTTGAGAGATAAACAAAATTTTGACATGAAAATGCTATATTCATCAGGAAGATAAAGATCAAGTAAATCTGTCACAGTCCATTGGACTACCATTACTGTTATGGATCTTATTCTGTTCATACTGAATACTGTTAATCCATTAAAATAGACATTTCATGTTTATAAAGATGAATCCATGATCATTTGTTGGACAAAGAGAGTGTCGTAACAAGCGGGTCAGACAATTTATGAAGCTATAAAATAATAAAACGCAATATGTAGAATATAAATATATATGTAATTAATAATAATAATAATATTTTTAATAATAATAATAATAATAATAATAATAATAATAATAATAATGTTCATTTAAAAACAACAGAGTCTACATATCATAAGTGTGTCTGTGAAAATGAGAGTTAAGTATATGTGGACACCATGTTTATTTCATGTCTGGTTGCTCTTAACTGAGTAAAACATTAATATTATGTGAAGGGAGAGTGTTGCGCCATGGTTATGAAATACAAAAGATTTTTGTATGCTAGTTCAGAGATTACAGATAGAATTCAATATGATATAACAGTTCTTATACATACACAATCACCACAGTACGTTTTGTATTGCTACATAATCTGGCGCTCTGGAAGACTGTCCTTGATCTCATTGATTAGAGATCAGTAACATGGTAAAGAGCAGCAGAGGGTGGACTGTGTCTGCTCTGAAAATGAATATCCTTCTATTATGGGCATAATGTATTTATCAACATCCCCCACAAACCCAGGAGTTACACATACAGGGAAGTCATGGGTTTCTGCTGATCAGATCTGAGCCCATTTCCAAGAATTGCAGATGATAAACAGTGAGGTTAATTAGATTCATATGGTGTCTGTTTGTGTGGGACAACAGCAGATGTTTCCTTATATACTCAGCATAACCAAAAGTGATTCAGTAGACCTATTATAATTAAAAAGTGTGCTAATATAATAGGCAGCCATATCACCCTGCAGCCCAAGACTGGTTGCCCACTGAAGCTAAGCAGGGTTGAGCCTGGTCAGTACCTGGATGGGAGACCTCCTGGGAAAACTAGGTTGCTGCTGGAAGAGGTGTTAGTGAGGCCAGCAGGGGGTGCTCACCCTGCGGTCTGTGTGGGTCCTAGTGTAGTGATGGGGACACTATACTGACAAAAAGCACCATCTTTCGGATGAGACGTTAAACCGGGTCCTAATGCCCCAGTGTAGTGATGGGGACACTATACTGACAAAAAGCACCGTCTTTCGGATGAGACATTAAACCGAGGTCCTGACTCTCTGTGGTCATTAAAAATCCCAGGATGTCTTTCGAAAAGAGTAGAGGTGTGACCTCGGCATCCTGGCCAAACTTGCCCATTGGCCTCTGACCATCATGGCCTCCTAACCATCCCCATATCTGCTGATTGGCTTCATCACTCTGTCTCCTCTCCACCAATGAGCTGGTGTGTGGTGGGTGTTCTGGCGCAATATGTCTGCTGTCGCATCATCAGGTGGTGGTAAAGCGCTTTGAGTGCCCAGAAAAGCCCTATATAAATGTAATGAATTATTATTATTATTATTAATATGCTTTGAGGGACAAGATATGTTAACCCTTACAATAAAGTACAGGACTGTGTGTCCTTCAATGATGGTATCATATGGTAATAGGGCACTTTGAGACTTTGACATGGCATTTTGACATACAATGAACCTATAAATATATAGTATATTTTTTATATATACAGTGATCCTAAAAAGAAAGTGACATTTAAGTCACATTTAAAATATTAGAATTGCATTGCTATATATTACAAAACATCAAATGAAGTGGCAAAAAAATTATGCTCTCAGATTGATTGATTGATTGATTGACTGATTGATTGATTGATTGATTGATTGATTGACTGATTGATTTTATGAAGTATGAAGTCCCCTCGGATTCACATAGATGGCCTAGAAAAAATAATATAAGTATATTTCATCATATTATCTATGCACATTTTCCACTAACATGAAACATTTTGTCTCCATTTTGAAAAGGAAAACTAAAGCATGCTGATTCATATTAGGTAGGACAGATTAAATTCCTCTGCATCACTGAATATATTGTCCTCTTGACGACCAGGCACTCAGCATTAAAAAGACCATTTTTGTTTATACAAAAATCCTCTGTTATATAAGTAGTATGTTCCCAGAATGTATTGTATGCAAACAGAATGCTGACAGTTGTCATGGCGATGTCAGCATTCTCAGAGGAGACCCTGGGATCCCATTATCCCATGTGAGTGGAGTGCAGTGCTATTTCATATAATCCCCACTGAATACTGGTCCTTAGCAAGCCATGAAATTTAGGCACAGCTCTCAGACAGGGAATTTGCATTATAAAGGTTCCCAGCAAAAAGCATTGCAGAAGTCTCTATGGACAATAACACAATATAGAGTAATAACACAATCAAGAGTTTTTATAACTAACATGCAGTTTTGCAAATCATTTTTTCCCTTTCTTTTTCAAGCGAAATTGTGTAGCTTGAATTATTTTCTTTTTTTCCCCTGTGCTATGTTTTTTGTCAATGTACTCATATTTGAATAGAATATAATATAATAGAATATAATTATGTCATCATTTTTTCTTGTGGTGACAGAAATGAATGAATGAATGAATGAATGTGGGGTGCAATATTGAAAGAAGAAACAAGAAAAAAAAGATGTAACAGAAGAAAAAAAGTTTGATTATGAGTAAAGGATGACAGCATATTCAATTTTGGTGACTATACCTTTAAGATATAATTCAAGTAGAAACTGCTTAATAGACTTCCATGATATGTTGGTGAAAGGCGTGTTTGTTTAAAAGCTGGGCATTCAGAGATGGATGATTTAAGATAACTGTTCAAATACACAAAGCAGGGTTTATTGGTGTCGATCATGGTCAGGCAGAAATACATTGTGGACCTTGCGCTTTTCTGCTAAAACAAACACACAGCAAGATACTGCTGGTAATACATTATATCAACAAAATTGCGAAAGATGATCCTGCTTGTCACTAAGATGCAAGGATATTGGTTTATCCTAAGTTAATAACAGCTAAAAATTGCTACATCTTTATTACCAGCCCACAAAAGTATATGCGGGAATTGCCAAATGGTGACTTTTTAATGGCTACCAAACGAGTTTTTGAAGTCTATTGCCTCACTGTGCAGCAGAATGCCATGAGCAACAAGTTGGGCACTATGCCAGAGCAAGCATGGCTCCCTGTTTCTTGCCGAACTGCTTTGTTCAAGTGCCTTTTGTGACATTCTTTTTACTTAGTTTGTCTTTTATATACTACAGCAGCTTGTTCTAAAAAAAAAAAAAACATTATACATTTAAAGGGGTCCTATTATGCTCTTTTACAAAGTCTTGATTTTGTTTTCGGGGTGTACTAGAACATGCTCTCATGCTTGGTGGTTCGAAAAACGCATTATTTTTCACATAATTTACATTATTAAAATACCTTTCTCCCCAGCCTGGCACAAACGGCTCGATTAGTTCCGGCTTTGATGAAGGTCCGCCTTCCGAAAAACAAAATGTGTTGTGATTGGTTAGCTGTCCCAGTGCGTTGTGATTGGCGAACAGCTTAGACAGTGTTTCAGTACTGCCACGCCCCTTGCTCCGTCTTTCAACAAAAGCTTTTGGGCGAATCCGGCACTGTACTCCCTCATGTTGTGGAAGCTATCCTCAGTAAAATGCGCAGCACACAATAGCAAATTGGGGTTATAATGCTCAGGAACAGAGATAAAAAATAAATTGCAACCACTGTTTCCTGACATCATCCGCTTTCGGAAGCCCAAACAAAGACGTTGGGGCACGGAGGTGAAAAAAACAGCGTTTCAGGCGGTCGCACACCGGACAAGAAGCGCAGCGTCGCGCCACATCTTTAAAATTCAAATACATTATTTTCTATGAGTGTAGGCACACCGGCGGCGCCGTTCGGCGTCTGTCCGCGGCGCCCAGCTACGTCGTGTTATACTTGTAAGAATTGTTCTAGACATGCCGAAAATGTTATGCTACAGCACAGCAGCTCTTCTTCTTGGTTTTCTCTGATGCACTAACTCTGCAGCAGCACTTCTTCTTCATCGTCTCGTCTGATGCTATATATATATATATATATATATATATATATACAGGTATGATATATGTCATCATTTTTTCTCTGTTCTTGTATATACATATATGAACAGTTCAGATGCAAAAGCCGCTAAGTGCCGTCTAAAATGTTCATCTAAAATTAGCATTTTTATCAGGCTTCTATATTTATGTTCAATTATTTCACTTTAATTGTATAGAAAAGGACATATACATTGCCATTAAAGTAAAATTATTGAACATAAGCATAGGAGCCTGTATATATATAAAGGTTTTAAGCCAGTTATTTCTATATTTTGCCTGTAGTGTGTCAGTAGCAAATATCAGTTTACATTTCAAAACATTCATTTTGCCATTAATTGTAATAATCTCACCATCTCATCATCATCCAGTATATATATATTAGAAATAAAGCTAATTTGATGACAACTAGATACATTTCTTCTATGACGAGTGAAAAATATACTAATATTTTTATTCTTATCCTTGGTTACTAATAACACCATTGAATTATTTCATGCCAAAGTTTCACTGCATAGCACATTATATCAGCATCCTATAATCTCAGTCGCAATCTGTTGAGTCTGTCTTACCTGACTTAACAAGCACATCTCTTGGTCTGCTGGGCTGGCCCTCAGGGGGATAAAAATTGTGTTCAACTCTCTTGTCCATCCTGCTGCTGCCTGTGTGTGCATATATATGTGTGTAAGATATCCTACATGTTTATGTGAGGGCCGTTTCTCCTGAGTTTCTGCTGTTCTTCACCCACATGCCTCCTCTCTCACAGTGTAAACAGTCATGTGACCACTGGGCATCAAAACCACACCCCTCCTGCTCCTCCCAACTTTATTTTTCACATACACTCTCTCTCTCTTTCTCAGGAGTCTGATAGAATTAGTGGAGGGCTTAATCTCTCTCTTTTATTCTTCTGCTAAATCGCACATTAACCATTAGTCTACCAAGAAGCTTCCATCCTTCATAAACTCATACACTGAGCAATTTAAAATAAATACACATACAGAAAATCATCTTACAATCACACAATGTTCATGTCTACATTCAAGATTACACACTGTATACAATAAAACAACATGCCAGGACATGATCATCAGGTCAGGCTTATCTAAACTTGTTTATAGGCAGAATTACTATGTTTCCTCCGGAAATAGGGCTTCTGTGGGTATTTGTTAGTTATATAAGACAAGAATGGCACTATGATATTGGCAAAATTGTATATAATGGTATGACTTCATATTATCAGTGTAACATTATTTAACAATATAGTTAGTTGCCATCATTTTTTTTTATTTATTTCTTTGCAAAAATGTAACTACATCATCGCCCAGCTCTTTGTATAATGTTGGATATATAAGTATGTCCAAATATATCTGCATGGATACAGTATACTTGTGTAGAGCGAAGTTTACTATATAGCATATCTCAACTGCTTGATTGCTTGAATCCTAAAATGTAAACAATTTTATTACTCACCTCTAATCTGCTAAATTCAACTATAAGTCATGAAGATATTAAGATATTCTATACAATAACATAATGATTTTCTGTAAAGCTATTTTGAAACAATATGTATTGTGAAAAGCACTATACAAGTAAATTTGACAAAATTGCAGTTCTACTTCATATTAATACAGCAAGTTTGATGTTTCCTGCCAAACAACTAAACTTTGCATTTCATTAAGCCTAACATCTATTAAAAACAGGATGTTTCTTGTCTTTGCTTCTAGATCAAGTGATGAATGTTTCATTTTTTTAATCTTTTTAAGGTCAGTGGGACATGAGACGTTTAAAAGCCATTATCATTATTTTATGTCAAAAAGCATGAAGGGAACTTCAGAAGTATTTTTGACCCAGTTGTGAGTCGTGACGTGTCAAGAAACAAGGTCAAAGACATTAGCATGGAACAGAAGGAGCCGTGGCATTGTTCCTCTGCAGGGCTGTTGGGTGGCTTTCATTGTTCTCAAGGACGCGTAAGTGTAGACTTACCCACTCCATTCAGGTGTTTTCCATTTTTCACACTCGGCTGCTTAAAATTGTATCCTTTCTGCAGTGTGAGAGAGATAGAGCGAGAGAGAGAGAGAGAGAGAGAGAGAGAGAGAGAGAGAAGAGAAGATAGAAAAAAGAGGCATTAAATATGCTTCTTTCATTGTAACATGAAACCAGCTGTTCCATTCCTTGCTGTGCAATGCTTGCAAGGAGTAGCATTTCTATGCTCTAGAAAATAAAGGCAGAATCTTAGGGTCAGCAAAGAAACTTCTTGCAAGAACCGTTTTTCTTAGGGTTTTGAGTTTACTACAGTATATAGTTCTTCGGATATATTTCTTTCTTCTGTAGAACACAAAAGGAGATGTTTAGTAGAATGTTCATGCTGCACTTTCCATATCTATCTATCTATCTATCTATCTATCTATCTATCTATCTATCTGTCTATCTGTCTGTCTGTCATATAAAAATGGAGAGAATATAAGAACGATTACATCACCATACAGCGAGTAGTCTGCACGACTTACACACTATATTAAATGGATTTGTGTGAGGAAACTTTTTACGGAAATTTTTCCTCTAATTTTCATATCTCATTTAAATTTGATGTCATTACTAAATGAAACATAATTCAGTGATTTAGTGAATTCAGTTAGTCCCACATACAGTAATGTGTAAATTTGTACTTTTGAAATGGATCTATGGCATACATAAGCATATGGCATACTGATCAAACTTCAATACAGTAACTGTCATCCAAAATGTTGCCATAGTTTACATGAGGAAATACTACAGTTTTTCTCAGTCGCTTTGGTGCATTTCTCAGCATTTCTCTGAAATAGCTCAAAGGTTCATCTCATACATTTTCAGTCGGAAAGCATATACTGTATAGACAGAGGACAACACAAGAGTTACAAATTCTGACAATGGACTTTCTTATTTTTTATTTTCATCTTTGTGCCCATATTTCTTTTTCCTTTTGTATATCACAATGACATTGTAATGTGTTTTGTTTTTTTTGGTCAGACGACTAGTACTATAAAAGTGTAACTGGGAATTGTATCCAGTCTCTTTCGATCAATATCCCACATACAGTAATGTGTAAATTTGTACTTTTGAAATGGAT
>NW_015660016.1:193041-214426 GCF_001515625.1 Sinocyclocheilus rhinocerous | reverse complement strand
TTTTCTCAGTCGCTTTGGTGCATTTCTCAGATCAGAAATGAAATTCTCAAAACTACTTGGTCAACCTCCACATCATCTAGTCACTTGTGCACAATCATAATAGCAGTTTATCATTCTTTTGAACAAATTGTGCAGGTGAATCTTGACTTTCACTAATGAAGAGAATTTAGATCAACCAATGACAAACCAGTTCTCAGAAATAGCTCAAAGGTGCATCTAATGAACCTTCAATTGGAAAACATATATAGACAGAGGACAACACAAGAGTTATAAATTCCAAAAATGGATGAACATCCAGGAAACGATCAGGGTCAACAGCCGAGAGGAAGAAGAGGAGTTAGGATGCATGCTGGAAGGGTACAGAGGCAAAACAGAGGAAGAGGCAGAAGAGGCAGAAGAGGCCAAGGACAGCGGCACCTATCAGATGAAATAAGGGCCACTATCGTGGACCATGTTGTCAATCATTGCCTTACAATGGCTGAGGCGGGTCGAAGGGTGCAGCCATATATTGGGAGATCGACCGTATCCTCAATAATTCAAACGTTTCGTAGAGAGAACAGGTATGTCAACCAATGGGCAATGTACTGTTATACTGTATACTTGCTGTAAGGATTCATAATAACAGTGTTTATTTGTATTTTGCAGCATACAGCAAATATATTTCATACAGATACAAACTGCAACATGCAAACACACGTATATTTTTATATATTTGTGTGTGCACTTTTTTCTGTTTTATGTGCAAAATCATGTATTTTCCATTTCTGCATTTTTCCCCCCAAAGAGCTGCAAGATTACCTCACAGGGGTGGCAGAGGACCCCTTTTCACACCTCATCAGGAAGAGGCTATTTGCACCATGGTCCGAGCAAACAATGCCATTAGACTAAGGGAGATACAGAGTGCCATTATTGAAGACAACAATGTCTTTGAAAACATCCAATCTGTTAGCATCTCAACTATCGACAGGGTGCTGAAAAGACACCACATGAGTATGAAACAGCTGTACCATGTACCATTCGAAAGGAATGATGACAGAGTGAAGGAGCTATGGTACCAGTATGTACAGGTAAAATATCTATGTACATACAACAACATTTTATAGTGACCTGTACACATTTCCTATGTCTGTAGAAGAAAAAAAAAAACATGCAATATGTATAAATTTGAGGTAACTGTATGTTGTCCAAAATGGAAATGATGTAATTCATTAAACTATTTTTGTGTTTTGGAATACAGCGTATAATGGAATTGGAGTCAAGTGAACCAGCTCACAACTTCATATATGTGGATGAGGCTGGCTTCAACCTGACCAAAAGCAGAAGGCGTGGTCGAAATGTCATCAGCCACAGAGCTACTGTTGATTTGCCAGGCCAACGGGGAGGAAATATCAGTATGTGTGCTCATATTCCATATTCCTCATATTCCCCGTATAGGGCCATTCAACACACAGCATCTCCTCACCTTCTTAGAGACCCTCTACAGGACTCTCATCCCTGATGATGAGAGGGGTCCATTCCGAGATGATTTACCAAAGTACGTGGTAATTTGGAATAATGTGCGATTCCATCATTCACACGCCTTCAGGCAATGGTTTGTGACCCACTATAGGATGCTGATGGAATTCCTCCCACCTTATTCCCCATTCCTTAACCCAATTGAGGAGTTCTACTCAGCATGGAGGTGGAAGGTCTATGATCGCCAGCCACATACTCCGATGACCCTGCTGGCTGCCATGGATGTAGCCTGTGAGGACATCACAGTAGTCGCCTGCAGAGGCTGGATAAGACATTCCAAAATATTTTTTCCACGTTGCTTTGCAAGGGAAGATATTCGTTGTGATGTAGATGAGAATCTGTGGCCCGACAGACTGGCTTGTCAGGAGGTGTAGACGATTCCTCATACAGTGCTGCATGCAAAAGCAAAGTTCTGCCTAAGGGGTGTTTTCTGTTTTGCCTTTCTAATTTTATATTTTCGCCTTTGTGCCCATACTACTTTTTCTTTTCTATATCACAATGACCAGGCTTTTGCAGGTAATCCATTGTGTGGTGCTGTTTGTACGAATTGTTTTGAGAAATGCACACACTTTTTTTGCAAATATTAAGGATGATTTGAGAAATGCGCCAAATCGACTGAGAAAAACTGTAACAGAGTGCACTGTTATATTGACAACATGACTAAGCATTTTGACTATCTTGTTTGTGAACAATGACACAAGGACTTTTCATTCTGATGGCACTGATATGTTCATTGACATAAATACCTTTGAGAGATGAACTAAAGATTTTGGGTAAGTTACAGGCTTTTGCAGGTAATCCATTGTGTGGTGCTGTTTGTACGAATTGTTTTGAGAAATGCACATACTTTTTTGAAAATATTAAGGATGATTTGAGAAATGCACCAAAGCGACTGAGAAATTGTAATTCAGCCATTTGACATAATTGACATCAAACCCTTTATGTTCGACAGAAGAAATGTTATACAGTTTTCAGAATTCTGATGAATTAAATGATGAATTAATGAACAAATTTTCATTTTTGGGATGCACAAAGCTTTCCATGTTCTTTAGATCAGCATATTGGTTTCTGAGTGTTCTTTCTTAAATTTAGCAAGGTTCTCCTGTTGTATAATTCCATAAAACCGATATTTTTAAACAATTTTTAAAGAGAGAGTTCACCCAAAAACGACCCAACCCCAAAGACTTTTTATCATCACACAAGAATGAAGATATTTTTAATAACACCTAAGCAATTTCTGCCCCTCCAATTAAAAGACCATTCCATCAAAACTTTGACGCTTCAAAACGTTGATAAAGACATTGTAAAAATAAAGAATTTAACATTTTAATGCACGTCTTCTTAAGAGACACCCTATGTATGTGTGTTGATCAATCTTTATATGTGAATAAAAGCCTAAATTAAATCTGTTCTTTCAGTGGAGGGACAGATATTGCATATTTAATAAAAATATCTTTTTGTTTCAAAGATGAACATAAGTCTTATGGGTTTGGCAGGGGCGGATTTAGTGAATTGGAAAGCATTTTAGGGGACCCTTGGCTTTTGGGGGCCCAAGGCGGTCGCCTGCCTTTGCCTAATGGGTAAGTCCACCCCTGGGGTTTGGAACAATATAAGGGTGAGTAACTGATGACAGAATTTTCGTTTTTGAGTGAACAATCAGTATACAAGCATTGAGTTTTGATTTGAAACACAAAGTCTAAAGGTGCTTTCCAGTATTTCCACAGAATAATCACTGTTTTCAAGTCACACAGTTGTTTAACTGTTTTTCATATCCAACCCCAGTATTTACACTCAGTGTGTGTGTGTGTGTGAAACCACTTGGTCTCAAATGTAAAAGTTTTGTGATACACTAGTGGGAGCACAAACCCTCTCTTCTTTTAAGTGGAACTCACATCACCCAGCTTTTCTATAGCCTGCAGTTACAAATTAATGGCTGAGGACTCTGGCTTTCCTGAGCTACATTCAAAGTAGAATACTCTGGCTGGGTGAATGGATATTGTTGCTGCAGTTGCTAGGAGAGGCCTGCTCATGCTTGGTGTCTTCACAAAGGCCTCACTGTCTTATCGTTCACAGTAAAGACATGGAAGTCAGATGAAGGAGCAAATCTCTTTAATTTCAGCCTTACACACCTATTACAACCTAGAAGGAAAATTGTGTGTGCAATAATTTCTGTTTAGCTGTTCCTTACACACCCTTTGCAAACAAAACCAACAGCTGATTTTTGTTCACCTGCACAAATATGAATGTTTTTCCTCTGAACAAGCCCTCAGGCTTGATATAAAAAGGAAGCTTTATTGAGATGTAATTAATTTGCTTGTATTATAAGGGGATTTGTGTCCTCTCATTGAGAGAGAGGTTTTAAATAATATTATAATCAACAAAGACTTAGAGGCTGAGAGATGCAAAGCCTCCTCAAGTAACAATGGAATCAGGTTGAAATAAGCTTATGCTCACTAAGAGACAATCCATATTTGGAGCAGCGTTTCGTGAATGGTAGAGTGGTGTTTAATAGTATGAATGAGGTCTGAATTGGATTTATTCAGCACTGAATGCTCTCTTTTAATTATGGAATGGCACTCAGTCCATTAAGCTGTGGAACTGGGCTTCATATATCTTGATTATGTGGTGAAATGTTTCTTAAGCCAGTCAATATGTATCAGCATATGCCTGTGATTATTCAGACAAGACAGGCACAAATAAACCAATTAAATGCTGAACAATACAGAATATATCTAGAATTGTGAATGAACAAAGCAGCATATATATAGAATAGTACATTATATGACTTTATAAAAGTGAGGATATGATAATGATTAGAATCACTTGAAAGCTATAGGAATGAAAGTCCCACCTTTCATCTAAGGGCCAATCTCCTTTTAGATAGGAACACTGCCTGATAGTTTACAGTATAGAATACACAATGTGTGTTAGCTGGACCAGTGAACTGATCTGACATAAATGTACAGACTAGTACAATATACAGTGAAATGAATATTAAATGTATGTGTGCATATTTATGATTAATATAGTATATTATTTATATTTTGAAGAATGTTTAAAATAAATCAGTGTTGTCCAAAACAACACTAAACCCTTTTAACTTTCATTGTATGGAATAAAAAAAAAAGAAAAAAGAAAAAAACTGTGCAGTACAGAACAGAGCAGGGCAGTACAGTACAGTAGAATACAGTATAGTATAGTAGTACAGTATATTATGGCATAGTATAGTATACCTATAGTAACAATGTAAAAAAAAAAAGTTTGTACATTTTACAGAATAACAAGACATGAAAATGCTACAGTAAAAACCTGTTAATTGGTTTATTAAGATACCTTACCATATATGATAAAAAATGTAAATGGTTTAACATCATATTATATGTAATTGCATTGTAAAAAAAAAGAGCGTGACACCTGTATTATTATAGTGGATATTAGTACGTTTTAATATTATATTATTTAATGAAATATTCAGATTGTGAATGTCACAGTTTCTGTTAGTTTGGACTCTGTGTTTCTCTGTGTTTCATTCCCCTTTGCCTTAGTTTGTTTGTTGTCACAGGCACTCATTATGTTTTTATCCAGGACCAGATATCAGAAGATTAGGTCGATTCACTGGAGTGTATAGGATTGATAACAGAAATTAATGAAAGAAAGAATTCAGACTCAAAGATAAATGTAAATGAAATTAGATGACAATATATTATTCTTGAGTAAATTGAAATGATGGAAAGGGATTAAAAGCAAAATAAACAACGTCAAACAATAGTTCAGTCACGAAAGATACTGAAATCAAAGTTGAAATATAGATTTTAGAATCAGAATCATATAACCTTCAAGTCAGGAATTCAGATTTCAGACATGTAATATCAAATTCAGTTTCACAATTCAAATATTGTATCCACATATATATATAAAAAAAAAACACAATTTCAAATTTCAAGCTCAATGTCCAAATTTAAATTTGTTCAGTTCCAGTTCAATATGAAAAATTCAAACTCAGTCCATGGAAAAAATTGAGGAAAAATAAAATACCACAGTTCAAGGTGAATATGTTTTGTCCTACCAGTTCAGCAACATGATTGTTCTTTTTACTTTCAGGTACTATCACTTAAATGGGTGGCTCGCCATGTCCAAACCACAGAAAGAGCATCCACGGCAGGGACAGATCAGGATTCCAGAGTAGAAATAATGCAACCATAAAACAGGGAAGAAAAACAAAAACAAAAAACCCGGCCAAGGGAAAAAAAAAAATAAGATGAAAGAGGATAATAAAGAGTATGTCTTGATTTGGCCTTAATCCAGTTATTTTTTGTCGTCTTTCTCATGCGTTTCTAGCTGTCCAGTCTGTTTACACGTCTCTCTTTGTCAGCTTCTATTTCCTTAAAGTTTAAGCTTCTAAGGATATTTTTCGCTTCAATAATCTATTTTTTAGATTATTTACAGCATCTATTTCGACTCTTTATTGAATTGACGAATTCAATGTCTCGCATTGCTCTGCATCTTGCTCCATGTCACCCTCTGCTCTCTCGTTAACTTTTGTGCTCCTCTCGTTAACTTTTCTCGGAGGCGGAGCTAACCTCCGACCTCACCCAATCAAAATTACTTAATTTTTTTCCCTTTCTAAATGTCAAAGTATAATTCAATATATAAAACAACTTTAATCAACATTCTCGTCCTATAAATACTTAAGCTATATATAAAAAAAAAAAAATCTTTATATACATTTTAGTGACCTAGTCAGTGACTTGGGTTACACTCTCCCCTCCTGAATGTATGTAGGTCCCTCTGCATTTGAGGTTGAACAGTCACAATGGTAGGTGAACTGTTAAGATGTTCCAGGTTCTCTTCCAGCGAATTTGTAAATGCTGTACTCAGGCCTGACAACAAAGACTGGATCACCATACTGAAAGGATTTCCCAACTGAGGGTATTGAAGTCTTTTTGGAGGTTCATGGGATCTTTGACCGCGTCTTAGACTTCTTACAGTTTGACGTACTTCATTCTGATCCATCAGAGGACTTCTGGAAATGGTACTTTCTTTTTGTGAAGAAACATTATTCCTTCCATCTTCTCCATTTGGGTTTTCTGCTGATTTGTTATTATCTGTTGATTCCTCTTCATTTTCTCTTTCAATTTCTATTTCAGATCCATCTACCAGATCTTCATCAACAGCTTCAACTTCCGTTAAGTACAGTACATTTCTTTCCACAGGTTCAGGTAAGTTTGTGTCATTAACAGGTTATTGCCGGATAGGATATCCTGCATCCTGCTCTGACGCAGGTTCCACACCTGGTAAGTTCACAGTTCTTCCATTTCTGGTAGAAGTAATTGGGTTTGTATTTGACACAATTCTACTTTCAATTTCCAGTGTGCTTCCAGGAATATAGGATTCACCTGGTTCTTCCATCAGATTCTGAATGCTCACTTTGGATTTCACTTTCCTCAGGTTCTTTGGTGGAACTGTTTCTGGTTCTGGGTCTCCGAGAGACTTCTTTGGTAAGTGATTCTTCAGATCTGTCCATTTGCAGGAATTCACATGACAACAACAAATCCCAATGTAATGTTCGAACGGGTCCGTCCTTTCCTTCAGGTTTGACAGTATAGACGGGAAAGTCACCAGCCTTCCTGGTTACAACATACACATCAGGTTCCCATTTATCTGCAAGCTTGTGCTTTCCCCTTATATGGACATTTCTCAAAAGCACACGGTCACCCACATCCAAAGCAGAGGCAACAACACGTTGATCATTGTAGCGAATCAGCTCATGGGGAAATATGAATAATTAATCATAACTAGTTATAATTAATTACAAATATTTAGATCCGCTGTAGATATTTACTTGACCTCTGGACAAGGCTTTTTCTTGGATTCCAGCTGCTTGATAACCGTTCCAATTTCTGGATCTGCTCTCTGTCTTTTGCTTAAGTCTTGTTCTGACAGGAGGAATATTTCTCCAGATCAGTAAGTATCTTCCTGCTGGAATGCTTGAGGTAAGGCATTTACACCAACAGCAAGAGATTCTACAAGAGTCACTGGTGGGTACAAGGAATCATGGTCATCACACTGCTGGCAAACTTCATGACGTTCACAGATAGCCTTTATTGCTTCTGATGAAACAACTGCCCGTGAGGTATCTGTCAAGTGATGGTAAGCAAATTGCCTGATTCTTTCCCTCTCTTTTCTCGTTTCCAGATCATCAAGAACTTCTTCTTGTGGACAAGCTAATTCAGGAGATATGGCCTTAGGACAAGGCTTTTTCTTGGATTCCAGCTGCTTGATAACCGTTCCAATTTCTGGATCTGCTCTCTGTCTTTTGCTTAAGTCTTGTTCTGACAGGAGGAATATTTCTCCAGATCAGTAAGTTCCGCATCCTGATTCTTACTTCCAGCTCGGTATTGGATCCTAAAGGTAAAAGTCGACAGACTCGACAACCACCTGTAGCTGGTTGCATCCAGTTTTGCGGAGGTTAAGACATATGTCAGTGGATTACTATCCGTTACCACAGTGAAGTTAGCTCCATACAAGTAATCGTTGAATTTGGCAGTAACAGCCCACTTCAACGCCAAGAATTCTAACTTGTGGGCTGGATATTTTGCTTCACTCTTGGTAAGTCCTCGGCTTGCAAAAGCAATGACTCTCATCTGTCCATCTTGTTCTTGATATAGTGCTGCACCAAGGCCAGTGGTACTAGCGTCTGTGTGCAACACATATGGCAGCTTGGGGTCAGCAAATCCTAACACTGGAGCAGATGTGAGTTTCAATAACAGTGTCAAACACCTGCTGACATTCTTGGGTCCACATTTCTCCGAACTGTTCCTTTGGATCAAAGTACTGCTTGGTCTCATCCCTCTTCTTCCTGCGATCTTTCTGCAGTGGAGGATATCCTGCAGTACGATCATTAAGGGGTTTCACGATCTTTGAGTAGTCCTGCACAAACCTCCTGTAGTAACTTGAGAATCCAAGGAAATATCTTAACTCCTTTAGATTCTTCGGTCTTGGCCAAGTTTGGAGGGCCTCTACTTTTGAGGGATCAGTTTCCACTCCGTTTTGAGATACGATGTGACCCAAATATTTGACAGATGTTTGATAAAACTTACACTTTTCTGGTGAAAGCTTTAATCCAAACTCTCGGAGTCTTTTGAGCACTTGCATTAATCTTGTCTCATGCTCTTCCAACGTTTTTGAGAAAACTATGAGGTCATCAATAAACACAAGCACTTCCTTACGGTTTAAATCTCCCATACAACGTTCCATTAGCCGTTGAAACGTGCTAGGTGCGTTCGTGATTTCTTGCAGCATCCAGTTAAATTCCCAGAAACCTAGTGGGCATACGAAGGCGGTTTTCTGCTTGTCAGACTCCTCCATCTCAATTTGATAATAGCCCGACTTTAAGTCAAGGACTGAGAACCATCTTGATCCAGTTAAAACTTAAAAAGCTTCTTCCAGGTTAGGAAGGGCATATGCATCCTTTATGGTCTGGGAATTTAATTTTCGGGGATGAACTTTAACTTTTCTCGGAGGCGGAGCTAACCTCCGACCTCACCCAATCAAAATTACTTTGGCCAATTTTTTTTTCTTTCTAAATTTCAAAGTATAATTCAATATATAAAACAACTTTAAACAACATTCTCTTCCTATAAATACTTAAGATATATAAACAAACAAACAAAAACGTAGTGACCTAGTCAGTGACCTGGGTTACATTCTTCTTCATCTTCGTGCATTTATTGATAGCGTAGTGTGACAGTGAAGTTATATGCAACCCCGTAACACCAGAAACTGTAAAACTGGACAATTTCTGGAGAATCTCTGCCAGTTTTTTTTTTTTTTTTTTTTTTTAAATTGGAATTGGATAATTTTACAGTGAATAACATAATGAAGCATATTATTGGTAAGTGTATTATGGTACAGTACTATAGTTTAATCTAGTGCAGTATAATGTAGTAATGTACAGAAGAACAACAAGCTCTCTGAAATCAAAATTGTCCTCTCGTCTGTCACAAGGGACAGAATATAGGCTACAGCCAAGGCAATCTGGCATCACTAAACCTTGAGGAGAGCCAAGCGTGACCTCCTCTAGAATGCACCATTGTCCTCCAAGATGGGCTGGATGCCACAGCGCCTCACCTGTAGTGTCCAGTTACCTGCCAAAATGATCGTTTGACCTTTCTGCTTGTGGCCCGTTCTGATCTCTCATGTTTTATTTACGCTGTTCAGAACGCACCCCTGTACCCATGTACTGGAAAGTGATATTGCATCCTCACGCATAAGTCACAAACAAAAAGGCTGTTTTTAATAGATTTTGGCCCTGCTTTGCTGCTCTGGTTTCAAGCTGAGTGCTCTCAGGTTTCCAAGACAACACAAACAATTAGCGGAGGCCAAGAAGGGGAGAAGCAGCCTGCTAATTATCCACAGAACCTACTAGAGAACATGGGCACGGATCAGTGCTCCAATCTTCTGCAGGGACCTGCTGCAGCACCCAGACAAAGACTGAAAAGCAATGTTTTTATTTACAGTAAAATATTGTTTAATATTTTATCATTATTTGTATTACATGTGACACAGTTCTGCAGATTCCATGGTCTTGATCCATTGCCTGGGCCTGAATTTGAATCTAAATGTTGCAATTAAACAGACATTTAGGGATCCCTCAAGGATTATTTCCTTACACAGTTAAACATTTTCCATTCCCCTAATGGTCATTATGTGTTTTATTGGCAGCTAAGACCTGGTAAACTACACAAGATCAGAGCCCATCTTCTGGTTTCCTGTTGAGATAAAAGTAAGTGGAAATGGTGATAAATTTTGAGCTGCTTGGGGGCCATTCTATTAAAGTGTACATGTGTGTAGTCAAGTGTGTGCACATATAGTCTCAGCCTCAGACGTCATGCCCACAGACCATTGGATGAATGTCTGATGCATATGGCACACAAAAATGGAAACACTTCGAAGTTTTGAAGTTGTCATCTGATTGGTTGAATTCTACAGAATTTCCAGAAGACGTGTGTGTCGCGTTCTTTAATGCTCTGCCTGGAAACAAAGATATCGTGACGTCAAACCCCCTCATGGAAGAACAAAGCTGTCGTTTTACAAATGTGACAGCACTTATCAGGATAAACTAAACACTGGATTTTGTTTGAATGTTAAATAAGTAAAGTTTGTGGCATAAACTCTTTAAACTACGTCCAAGAGTTTAATACACTGGTTTGTTATTGCTGGGAAATTTCCACACCCCTAAACATGACGTGGCACAACAACAACAACAACAAAAAAACATGATTGGTTGCTTTACCTGACAGTCATATGGCCTTTTGGGATGTCCTTGGCCCTTTAAAGTGGCCACGGTTCCCAGACCTTCTGCTGTCATTCTGAAGGTCTGGCTATCTGAGACTAGTGCACTTATAACTATAATACATCCTTCTAAACCTGTATGAGTTTCTTTCTTTTTTTGAACACAAAATAAGATATTTTGAAGAATTTTGGAAACCAAACAGTTTTGTGAAAGACATTCTTATACGTTTGGAACAACTTTGTTCACAAGGGTGAATGAATAGTGACAATTTTCATTTTTGGGTGAACTATCCCTTTCAAAGGATAGTCATTTGCATTACATTTACATTTAGTCATTTAGCAGATGCTTTTATCCAAAGTGACTTACAAATGAGGACAATAGAATCAATCAAATCAAGAAAAGAGCAATGATATGCAAGTGCTGTGACAAGTCTTGGTTAGTCTAACGCAGTACACGTAGCAAGTTTTTTTTTGTTTTTTTTTAAATAAAAAGAAAACAAGGATAAACAGAATAAAGGGTGCAAAGAGGGTCGTTTTTTTTTTTTTTGGATAAATACAAATAAATCAAGTATATAGAATAAAAACAGAATAGAGAGTGCTAGTGTTAGAGGGTCAAGTGTAGATGGAATAGATGTGCCTTTAGCTATTTCTTGAAGATGGCTAAGGACACAGCTGCTCGGATCAAGTTGGGCAGGTCATTCCACCAGGAGGGAACAGTTAAGGTAAAAGTCTGTGAAAGGGATTTTGTGCCTCTTTGGGATGGCACAATAAAGCAATGTTTACTTGCAGAACACAAGCTCCTGGAGGGCACATAAGTCTGAAGTAGTGAATTTAGGTAAAGGGGTGCAGAGCCAGTGATTGTTTTGAAGGCAGACATCAATTTCATTAATTTTATGCGAGCAGCTTGGTGAACCCGCCAAGAGAGCATTGCAGTAGTCCAGCCTGGACAGAACAAAAGCTTGAACAAGCAGCTGTGTAGCATGTTCCAAAAGAAAGGGCCTGATCTTCCGAATGTTGAATATGGCAAATCTAACAATGTGGTCAGTCAGTGCTATCATTCATTTCATTTTAATTTCAGTTGAAATTTGAGATATTTTGTTGTGTTTATTTTTGTAATTAATTAATTAATTAATTAATTAATTCATCCATTCATTCATTTATTTATTTATTTATTATCATCTTTTTTAATTTCAGTTTTAGTTGTTTTTGTACATGGGAACTGAAAGTGTTTGCCTACCAACATTCTTCAAATTATCTTCTTTCACATTCTACAGAATAAAATAAGTCATACAAGTTTGGAACGACATGAGGGTGAGTAAACAACTCAACTAGTTGGAAAGGAGTTCATTTTTGTAGCTTTGCACATCCTTAATCCAGGCTACAGCATAACTGCGCATTTACTGTTTGACTGGAAATCACAGTGGATATTAGCATTAGATCGCAGAGAACTGTTAACACAGCCTGCTCATCTCTTGATTTAAAACAGATGTTCCTCTCACCTGATCATTAAGCGTGGGAATTTCTTGGCCACAGTACTGTTTGTAACAGGAATAAAAGTTTTGCCCTTTAGTCATTTATACAATTAGCACATTATGTTTTCAAACCTTATATGTCGGCCTTATGTTGGTACATACAATTGTTTTATAGTAGACCACAGTTTTTAAATATAATTAAGAAATAAAGACTTTTTCCAATTTACCATTTGCTGATAACAGTCAAAGGCACTTTCACATTTGGGCTGATTGTGCCACCTGTTGGGGAATCCAGTACTACACATAGAACGGAACATAGCCTCATATGCTCAGTTTATGTCATGCCCCACATATATTCCTTCAACATTGTGCTTCTACTATTCATTAATATATACAGTATATATATATATATATATATATATATATATATATAACCTGCACAATGAAAAACATCATAAAACATTTTTGGAGAACAAATATATCATATTTAATGTGCAAAAACAAATCAGCTGTGCTATTTAAGCTCTGCATAAATCACAACCGTTTCAATTACAAAGCTCTATAGGGATTTCTGTAAAGAAAAGTGTTTAACTCCTTAACTTCATTTGAATCCTACATGCAATCCTACATGAGCTGATTTTGATCAACAGTTGATCTGTTACACTCAGTCAGTTGTATTCCCATATTCCCACTGAATAAGCAATTTATTATTATTATTATTAGTAGTAGTATTATGAGAATAATAATAACTTTAGAACTTTTTTTAAATCCAAACAGAAACACGCAGATTTTTATTAATTTTTTTGTCATCGATTAGGCTACAATTGCATGTTTGCATTTGTGTTTTAGGCCTGTAGTCAACTGTGTGAGAGGAAAAAATTACAATTAACATTAAAAATCAAACCAAAATAATGAAAGTGAAAACTGATTTGTGGCCAGTAGTTAGAGACCCTTCTGAATCTAATAGGGCACACATGCTCGTCATCAGCACAAAGTATGAAACATCTAATAATAATATATATTACAAAGTTTTCATTTTCAGTTTTGAAATAAACTTTTTATTACTAATAAAAAGTTTTATTAGTAAGATTTTCCTATTTTTATGAGTTCATCTTTATTGAGAGTCTTATAGGGTTATACAGTTTTAGCAAATATATCTTTCTTCTAGAATATCTGACCACAATAAAAAAGTCATGAAGTCATATGCAAGGTTATATTCAGAGAAATTATATTCATAAACCAGATATTGTTGTAGAGATCTTGCAATTTTTCATATTTCATGTCAACAGTGTTACACAAGATTATATTGTTCTAGCTTTCTTTTTTTTAGCTTTTTTTTTGTGCTTATTCATTGGTCATAAATAGGCAGATCAGAAGCCATGTATGTTATTCTGCATTCTGCTTATGTCCTGTCTAATTAAACTACTTCCAGTTCCTCTGACCTAGTGAATTCCTCTGGTTCAATGGGACGGCATGCATGAATAATTATCAGGTTTTATAATGAGTGGTGAACATTTTCCCTCAGTTTTTTTCTTTTCTTATTTTGTACAAATTCCATAATTTAACCTAGTTTAATGGACATATTGAAAGCCAATAAGAACAGAATCTGTGATCAAGTAATTCTTGATAATTTGTACTGTCAGTTATATACATACACAGCAGGATGTAAATATTTAAAATTATTTGTACATTTCATAAATAGCGGAACAACAAGTCTAATTTACTGAAACAAATATCTAGTGTAAATCTGAGCAGCCATTCTGTAACTTCAACATTCCAGAGTCTCAGATTAACCTCAATCTCTACATACAATCCACAATTTAGCCTTCAAAATGAAGTGTTGTTTCTTATTTCAGAGTTTTTTTTTTTTTTTTTCTGTTAATGGAGTGAAATGAGACCTGTACTAATGTTGAAAGAGATATACAGTGAGAGAGGGAGAGAGAGAGAGAGAGAGAGAGAGAGAGAGAGAAGGAGAAAGGGATTTCTACTTTAAGAGTCCTGTTTAAAGTCCATTCATCAGAGACACATTTGTTGCCCAGGCTGAAGTGCAACACGGACAGGTTTGGTTTTATACATTTATACATATTTGGTTTTATTCTCCAGGGTTCTTATACATTCTGGTGTCTGGACCCATCTTACTTTGAATCTGACCCACTTTTTCTCGTACAAATTCACCGTCTCACACCAGCTAACCAGAAGCTAAGTCTAGCTCTGTATAATTTTAGCATAGTTAACCATTTAGGATCCATCTTTGATAACAAAATTAATACAGATGTTCAAAAGAAAACACAAATCTAATAAACTGAACATTAAATGAGACAAAAAGCTAATATTAATGCTTTCCTTTTTGGGAGTATAATAGCCTAACACGATAAATAACTAGTGTCACACAAACTTTAAATTAGCTGGAATTTAATTTATCACAAAACATTTCCCGCTGTCCTCCAGCAAAGTACATTGTACAATAACATTTGATAAATATGTCATAAATTAATATATAATATAACATAATATAATATTTTTTGTATATTAGTTATTGTAAAATAAACCGAGTGTAACTTAAAGATGCACCAAGTAAAATTCCAAGACTACAGTCATATCAGTAACCTACAAAAAGTATTATATAAAGTGGGTCGCCCCATCAGGGTGGCCACCATGTTGAGATCACATGACCTGCCTCTCATTTAATTGTTGAAGAAATGAATCATGGGTGATAAACACTGCAATTGTAGGATATTTTTTACAATGGCAGTGGTAACTAAAAACTCTTTCGCTTTGTGCTTAATCCACACCACAAGATGTCAGTCTAACATCACCACACACAAGCAAAAATGACTTTTAAAATAAAAATGTCCCTTTAAAATATAAGGCTACATCAGTCCATTGATTACAACAACAGTAAATCATACTTTAAATGCATTAGAGATCAGTGCTGTCTCCGATAACCTTTCTATGAATCAGAAACTGTCCATGTAGAACATAAACACCTGTTCTTTTAGAGTTAAATTCCGTCCCAGAGTGTGTAATTATTTTTAACTCGACAGTTGGATCATTTAGAAAGGATTTTGTCTGATTGGTCTAATCTTCCTCAGTAGGTCTCTGGCACAGGAGGCATTAACACAACTTGACATCCCATTTAGCAGTAGGGCAATCACATACAAGTGCTCTGCTCAGGAGTTGGCTCATGTAGTTGTATTCATCCTGATCCTATAGACAAGCTTTGTTGTTAATCATTATAATTTAGGAGCAGATATGCTTGTGCTGTATGCATCATATTTGTTGTATACTTAACATTTTGTCAAATTAAATAGGTAAACCAAGTATTCTATGCATAAATACACATACATTTGCACAGGCAGAAATGTTAGTGCTAGTAGTGTGGTAGTATGCACTTACAAATACTGCCAAGGTTAGCAGAGATTTAATTGGCTTGGACTGAAACCAATCATTCCATATTCACTTGTGATTGAGTAAGCTTTGTGCAGTTGCGTCTCATCTCACCCATGCATGAAATGCCACAGCAGAGATAAACGCTCCAGTGGAATAAAGCTTGTAACAGGATGAACACGGAACAAAGTTTTAATTAAATCATTTGAGTTAACAAGACACAACAAAACAGAGCACTTCACTGCATTAGGTTATATTAAGAATCACAAATGTTTGCATGACTTCTCTTACAGTTAGGACTCAGTTCAGAAGCCCGATTGAAAAAGTGAAAGAGGGGTCTTGTGATGTGAGGGTCTATAACTGCAGGGTCCAGTCGAGGTATTCAGCTCATGCCAAGTGGCCCGGAAGCTGGCAGAGAGGATGAAATTACAGCTCTGACAAGCTGACATATCCAGCTCTCTTACTGAGCACTGCTTTCTGTGCTGCACCTCAGACATTACTGAAGAACTCTCATTCCAATGGACTATTGAAACAACAATGTGCTCAAGGGGTGTCAGCATTCTTGCATTGCTTCAAATATGATTTTTTTAGGGAGCATATGATCCACCATGAACAGACTAAGATGGCTGTGAACCTTAAAATAAGTCTATATTTTGACCCATTAACAGGATGCTGAATTGGTCTGGTACCATTCTGCATGTGGGACTTTCCTTGTACTGGAGAGGAATTTGCAAGCTCATTGCTAGACTATTATAGTCTGCTTTTAGATAGTGTGCCTTGCAAGTAAATTAGTATTACTCCATAACCTCTGCCCTGCTGCTAGACTCAAGAGAAAAATATAGGGCTGTTTCTTTATGAACCCTGTGGACTTTTAGACAATACACTTCTTAATCTGCCAGTTATTATTATTATTATTATTATTATTATTATATTTCTGAAATTTATGAACATTTTCATCACAGTGTCATGTCCAACACATCTTACATTATGTATTTTCATTCTGTGATGAAAATGACATTAACTTCTAGCATTTTATCTATCCTAACAGATAATTACATAATATTTTCACACTTTCTACTAAATTTGATCAAATTACTTTAAAATTTAATTACTTATTACCGTATTTTTTTTTCCTCCACACATCACGTTTCATATTTTATCTCAAGCTCAGTGACAATGCTGTCTACTTACTAAAGTAAACAGGTGCTGTATATTAAAATAAAATTGTATTAGGGACACAACGGCTGTTTATGGTGCAAGTTACGCCATAAACATAAAATCAATCAATCAATCAATCAATCAACTAACTCCTGGTAACATAAAAGTGCCCAAAGATGAAGAAAACCCACATACACAATACACCTATAACTGTTTTCACAATGAGAAAACAGGTAGTTATGGTCCTGGATGCTGATAAGTCAATCCAGTGCTAATTTACAGAACAGCTGTTCAACTAGCTACATGCCTATATGCCAGTACAATACAACAGAGTTCCTTATCCATGAGGTGGATCAAGGTTTATTTAATTCTGACTGTGACTCCTCCCTGATAAATCTGACACTTGATTGTTCAAGCAAATGGCTCAGACACAGGTAATCAGAAGAGGCTCCTGTATCCTATAATCCTCTAGTAACCCTCTCTACAGCAGCTGTCAGCTGTCACTTGCAGAACTGAGCAATGAGTCAACTTCAGTCGCCACCACACCCTCCATCCACACCTTCCCAGCATGCTGTCCTCCCCATAGCTCAAATATTTGTCAATGTTACTACTCCAATACTTCACTGGTTACATATCACCCAAACACTCAAAACACCAACAATGGGCTTTTGGGTTAATCTGAAACTTGTGGAAACTAGAGCAATTTGGTTTTAAATGGTATAAAATACTATGATGTAAAATGTCAGCAGCATTTAAAGTGCCCTGGATCAATTGCATTTAGACATTTTAAGCAAGTGAAAGCATTGTCTTGAATGTTGACTTCTATAACAAAATAAGTCTTTTTTTTTTCTAAAATGTGCATTCACAATTAAGTATATCTTCTGGAAAACACATTAACAATTATATTAAAAAAGGTACTACTGTACATATTAAAATGGTTTAAAGACAAATCAGCAGTACCTTGAATGTTTGGTGATGATTCGGATGTAAACAAACCATAAAAATCTCTTAAGACACATCATGTTCAAAACAAGCCATGGCCTGAGTCATCCACTCTACAAAACTCAGTTACTCCTTAATAAAAATTACAAAAGCGTACTTACTTTCTTGCCATAGGATGCCCCCATGCTGAGACTTTGGGGTGGGGTTGGGATGAGGTTGCTGTCTGTCCAGTAGGCCCAGACTCCAGAGATTTCCTTATGATTCCAAACTCTACTTCTCTCCTTGACTGGAGCCGTGTCCACTTTGGCTCCACCAGGGAGGGAGGGAGTGGGGTGAATTAAGACAGAAAAACTCTCTCGCTCTCCCTGGCACCTCGACAGCAGTGGGGTAGTCCGGGGAATGTGACAAGTTAGGTTAGATTATAATGAGTAGGTTTCTCTGAGATTTTTTAGCTTGTCAAAAAGGACCAGCTTGTAAGCATGAGATAGCTATTTTGTCATCATTGGTTTAGCTTTAAACAAACTGAAATCAAACTGAGCGTGTGAGTCATAGTAAACCAGACCATCTGTGGCACCTGTTACTCTACTTTCCTTACAGGACTTATCCATTGCAATACGATTATGCTAATTGTCAGTGACAGAGTAGGAAGACTTGGGAAAGGCTCATGGTGGGATGGCCTCGGAATAACTGTCAGGATTCAGGGAAGGGGTCTGATTTTTGCTGGCATTATGAAGGCATGGGTGGTCTGCTTTGTATTTACATTAGAGGAAAAAAGTAATGAACCGTGTTGTGGTCACTTAGGGAATCTGGCCACAAAAGGGACACCTGCCATTGGAATTTACAGGATTATTTTACAATATATTAGTGTAGTCAAAAATTTGCTGTGCATCCTGGGTGATTTTCTTACAAATGACTGTGAATGAACAGCAGAAAGATGTAACAGTAATTTCACAGTAATTTACTGATCTTCTTTTACTGTGAATTCATATTATAAAGTTGTCTTTAACTGTGCCACTGTTAAATTTAAGCTAAATTTAGTCGTTTACTACTGTAATTGTTTTGAAGTCACTATAATGGTGATTGATGATCCCATTTGTTTATGCTCTTTGACCTTGCATATTCATATTCAAATTTCTGATCTAGTTATGTCAGAAGTGTGAAAAATTAAAGCATTTGTCAAAATGATAACAGGCTAGAATATGAAATAAGCTAATTGCCTGGATTTAAGATAGTTGTACTCTTCTTAGCAAGAATATGATAATTTTATTTTAGCATTATTCAAGCATGAAGATTAATCAATAACTTATTTGATATTCATAACTGTTTGTGGATGGATCTTTCACAATAGTGAAGCAACTGCTGAGAAACATCTTTGAAAGGTGTGACATCAATACTCGACATACAAAACACAGCAATGGTAAAACTCAACAAATAAAAACAACACTTACAACATAAACCAACATTACAAAATAAACCAGCAACAAAAACTGCTGAAAATGAACCAAAACAAGTTCAATAGCACAAATAAAACCAACAACAATAATAATAATAATAATAAAAAAACAGCTATTCATGCTGCATTGCATGGTGGGTGCCTTCATAGTACATATGCACTGCAGAAACACATTATGATGCTGTTTTTTACAAGAAATATTTGAGAGTGGAGTTAGAAACAAGAGAAGTCCCACTGTGAAACTACTGTGAAAGTGATACAATTATTAACCTGGAATATACTGTAATTTCACACAAAAAATTTTAACAGTGTAATTGGCCCAGTTTGATGACATCACATCTGAGCTGATAATCAATCTAAGGTGGTAAAATTTATTTGAGCTTATGTACAATTTATTTGAGTGCATATGATATTCATTTTCTGTTTAAATTTTTTAGTATAGTCTGAGATGTGTTGGAATACAATTTAAAGCACTGCTTTGTGTTGGTGTGTGTGTGTGTGTGTTTCTTTTCATGTTGGCATTTCAATATTATTGTATAAGCTTAACTTTTGTTGCATAATATATTTCAAAATGTGCTTTATTCTTGATGGCAAAGCTGAATTTTCAGCAGTCACTACTCTAGTTTACAATGACACATGCTTCTTCAGAAATCATTCTAATATGCAGAGTTTTCTTATTATTATCATTGCTGAAAATAGTTTTTGTTGTTCAGGGGCTCGAGCCCCTGCCCCTTTAATCACTGGCGCGAAAGAGCCCTTTCGGTGTGAAATAGGTCCCCCCAGACCGCGATTTCTGACCGCGAATCGCGAATTGTACAGAGGGGGAATGACACTTTTCCCCTGCCCCTCCGGAGGTCTGTGCACGCCACTGCTCTGCAGGACAGTGGGTCAGCAGGAGCAGGGTTGAAGTCCTATGATCTAAGCCCAGTAATGCAAAAGGTCAATGGTGATTTTGCCCAGTGCAAAAACAAACAGAGCATTACTGCCTTCTGCTGGTGATGCATAGACTCTCAAGAAGCTTAATCAAAATATTAGCTTGCTTTCTCTGTACAAGTGATGGTTGTGCAAGACATTCTGGAAGCAACGGAAACACATAATTTCACGAATGAATGAATGAATGAATGAATTCAGGCACCATCATCACACAATTAAACCTGAGTAAAGAATCATGGGAGCTAAGTGTCTATCAGTTGTACCCTTCAAAATCCTTCATTCTGAACATCCTTAAAACATCCTTAAAACAAAATAATATCCAGTTGAAAGCTGTAAACCAACCTGCATGAAATCATTTCATTTGGCAGACGCTTTTATCCAATGCGACTTTCAATTGAGGAATACAACAAATGATGTATCATAAGACCAGAGGTGGAAAGAGTACAAACATATTCTACTCAAGTAAAAGTACCATTACATTAATACAATTTTACTTAAGTACAAGCAAAAGTACCAGTCTAAAAATCTACTCAAGTAAAAGTAAAAAGTAGCTCGTTTAAAATTTACTCAAGTAAAAATTACTTAGTTACATTTTAAAAGTGGGAGGGAGGCAAAAATGGTATAGGCCAAGGGTGTCAAACTCAGTTCCTCGAGGGCCACAGCCCTGCACAGTTTAGATATAACCATAATTAAACACATCTGATCCAGCTAATCTAATAATTTAGGCTTATTTCATGTATGTGTGTTGGAGCAGGGTTGGAACTATACTCTGCAGGGCTGCGGCCCTCCAGGAACTGAGTTTGACACCCCTGGGATAGACCTATAAATCTCAAACCAGTTGTTTTTAATTAAAGGAATCAGTTATTTAAGTGGTATTTAGTATTTACACACTGTTTAATGCAGGACATGAATGCATTTAACCTGCATTTACAAATGCAGAAATAACGTTTTGATATATAAGACATAAAATGTTGAATATTTGTTTGAAATTATAAAAAAAATAAAAAAATAACTCAAAAGATACTTTAAATGTGAAATTAAAACCGCCAGTAGGTGGCAGCAATTCACTGTTAATAAGCGAGTCACTGCGATTGAACCGAATCATTTAAACGGTTGATTCATTCAGGAATGAAACACCGTCATTGCTCAAAGACGCAAAACTGTGCTATGGTGGCTGTTTGAAATGATTTTTGTTGTCGAAATAGAGCAAAAACAGGCAATATGGTGTCTA